>NC_061116.1:225459174-225518985 GCF_002878395.1 Capsicum annuum | reverse complement strand
GCCACTTAATGAAAACTTTCTTTTGTTTCTCTAATTAAACTTCTCTTCTCTCTTTTTTGTTATCCTCATCTCCTATTTTGCGTTTGATGAATATCAATTAGCCTAGAAACAGGATAGTAGAGTGTGAAAGAATGTTTACATGATCCTTGGCTTGTTGATCGATCACTTCACTTCTAACAATCGCAAGCTTAATGACCTGCTGAAGTTATTCTTCAAATTTGTCATTAACTCCGTATCAAGGTTCATATTTTTCATCCTAACTCCTTTGAATAAAAAATTACACTATATATTTAAGGTTAAAATTATTTTTTACATTTATATAGTTGATGTTGAATACCTTGCATGTGTTTAATTCTTTATATCTTGAACCTCATTAATGAAAATTTTGACTTCGTCACTTTTGAAATTTTTTTGTATATAATATGATTTCTCATTTATAATTGTGTGCGTGGACAAATTTCTCTCAATCTTCTTTGTTTCTACCCATACAACTGTTTACATGTTAAAAATTCAGTAAAACTCAAATATACTCCTAAATCTAAATGTAACCAAATAGTATGATTGTTTCATATCAAACTCCTAATTATACAAAAATAATTAAATGACTATTTCGAGTAACTAAATGAGCAAAAAGGTGGAATTTCCTAGGGATCGAGGTATTAGAAAAGTGTAATTATTAAAGTTTTAATTTTAAAACTTCAGTTATATTAAATTTTTCAAGAGTTTAGATTTTTTTCTTTCATGTTTACTTTTAATATAAATATATTGTTTTAATGTATTTAAATATATTTATAAAGTCGTCTACTCACTGATTTGAATAGATGCAACTTTCTTTTTTTCATTGAATACACGTGCAACACACGTATAATATATATAGCAAATGCATCTTTTATAATCGAATCTGGTCCTATGTCTGCTTCATTCATGAATCCTGCAAACTATATAGCCTAGGGCTGGGCATAGAATATCGAAAACTGAATTATCGAACTGAATCGAAAAATTTGGTAATTGGTATTTGGTAATTTGATATCTGGTATGGTATTTGGGAGTAAAATTTCAAAATTTTGGTATTCGGGATTGGGTTTGGTACAAGATATTAATACCGTTTGGTATTCGGTATTTACCGAATATCGAATTATATATGTGTGTGTAACCAACCCAATAGACGATAGTATTAGTCATTCAAAGAATCTCTTGGAACCCGGTAATATATTCGTAAAAAGCAACAAAAAGAATACTAAATAGGTTTCTATTAAATACACTTTTTGAAGTTTAAACGTACATATGCACATCTCCAACTTAAATATGGTAAAATCAAATACCGTACCGAACCGAAGTTTAATTTACCGATTACCGAATTATCGAACCGATGTTTATAAGTATGGTATGTGGTATCTATGTTCAAATACTGATTACCGAATTAACGAACCCGAACTTTGAAAATATCGAAATGAATACCGAACGCCCACCCCTAACATAGCCTGTAGGATATTTCATGGGAAAACTTCATAGATGGTCACATAACTCTCACCTTTCTGCCAAATAGTATCACTTAACTATGTCTTCCAACACAAAAATCATTAAATTTTGGGCATATTAACACAAAAATCACACCACCAGAAAATCCTAACTTTTGACGTAAAACTGAAGCTCAAGAATAACTATACCATTGTTTCTTAAATTAATTGAACACTTCCAAATTTTCTGCAATTTTTATAGATTGTAATAGGCCAAAAAACTGATCTCTCACATTTTGATTATTCTTCCTAATTCATTTTTCATGTGTGGCAATAGCTACAAAGTTTCTATTACAGTCTCCACTATGGAATACATAGACATAATTTAAAAATCCATGTTGTGTTCCTCCTTTCTTCAGAGATGAAGCTCTTCAAAAGAAAAATATATTTTTTTCAAAAAAGATAAAACCATTCTATATTCAAATTAAGTTTAATTTAATGACTCAGTTACTTATTAATCTGAACTCATTGTATAGGGTATTTAAAGGAAACCACTCTGTATCAGGGGGTTTATGAGATATTCAATTAAGGTGAAGACATCTCATTCATCATACCGTGTTAATTTGGTTGTATGATAGATCATATTTTGTACTTCTCAATTTATGTTTTTTAGTATGTTTCAAAAGAAATAACACAACATCTTTCTCTAAATAGAAACAACTTCATTTTAAAATTCTATTTTTATCCTTAATGAAATGATTTGTAAACTATATATGTAACACAAATGTCTAATGTTTGTTGGTTAGACCCCAATTTTAACTGTACAGAATAAATGCATGTTCCAAGCATATGTCTGTTAAAACACTAAATAATCAAGACGGTGAATTATTAGAAGAAACTAACTAATTAAATTTGAATTTACATCGAAAATTTCTTTATAAAGATAAATGCTTCCTAATTATCAAGACTCGAATTTAAAATCTCTCATTAAAGAGAAGATCACATTTATTATTGTACTGCAACCTTTGATATGATCAGAAGATACTGGATTAAGCAAGATCATAATGATCTCTCACCCATCCTTCTTGCTTTATAGTGTCCCATGCACCTTTTTTTTGGGGTATAGTATAGCTGTGAAACATTTGTCACCACAATATAATAAAGCATTTCACTGAACGTGACCCATTCCAATTAATTGATTTCTATTTTAAAGAATAAAATAATGTCAATATGTGACACAAAAAAAAGATGGGGAACAACATTAACCATATATGGGTAGTCTAATTAAGTTGGTCCTGGACCAACTAGCTAGGCTATAGAAGATCAATTTAATTTTGTATTACATCTACTTACCCAAAATAAGCACTGCACCATTTGCAAATTGTCTTGCCACTTTTAAGTAGCATCACATGCTTTACAATTATGCAACATAAATTAGTCTTTTTTATATATTATTGAAAAAATGCTTTATTTCCACCATGAACTATACGCGAAAAGGTTGAAATACATTCGAACTTTAGGAGGGTCCTACTACCCCTGGACTAATTAAAATCGTATTTTTGACAACCTTAGTGCCTACGTGGCACAACACACTGAAGGGTCCAAGTATGTGCCACGTAGGCACCAAGGTTGTCAAAAATATGATTTTAATTAGTTCAGGGGGTAATAGGACCCTTCTAAAGTTCGAATGTGTCTCAGCCTTTTCGCGTATAGTTCAAGACGAAAATAGAGCATTTTCTCTATATTATTAACAAGAGAATAAGCAAAGTTGCAAACAAACAACAACTAATATACACATTCTAGTTTTATTATAAGTAAGATTTAGGGAGATTAATGTGTAAGTAGACCTAATTACTCCTACGTCCTACCATAAATAGGATTTAGGAAGGTTAGTGTATGTACAAACTTTAACTCTACCGTGAAGGTGGAGGTTGTTTCCGATAGATCCTTTACTCAAGAAAACAGAACATACTGAAAAAGAAACAGTAACAACAAACTAAAACGAATTACGAATAGTAACAGAAGTCGAAGTATAAAAAAAATAAGCGAGATTACATTCAACTGGTTATTACCTTTCTATCCTAATCTGTTCCTCCATAATCTCTAAGGTACAAACAATTCTCATACAACTCATGCACACCTACTTCTAGCTCATACTTTCATTTACTTCTGTTTTATTTAGATGAATTAATCTAATTAAATAGCTGTCAACCTATTGGCTTACACTAAAAACAATTGATGAATATGTATAATATGTATGTAGTAAGTAAAATTTATGTATATCGGCTAATAAAAGTAAATAGTAAATTGAGTCGGCTATTTGTGCAAAGATCCGGATAATCACCTAGTATTTTTTTTGGTTATCGGAGTATAGAACTGGTTCAATGGACCACAAGTGAAGTTGAAGGACAAGTAGGGCCAATCCACACATGGGGTTTGCCATCCCAAAACTTCTAAAGTTTGTTATTCTATCAAATTGATATTGAGCACAGTACCAATTATCATCATTATTACTAGTGATTTGGACATGTTAAAAAGTATGATGGTTCCACTGATCATGCGTGGCTTTGATTTGCTTTGTCATTGAAGATCACATTTGTCTAACAGATTCAAGCGTTTCATTTTGCTTTTTTATTCTACTCTATATGTTGTTAGGAGAAGAAGATTTCCCAACTTTAGTACAAGGAGCCAATATGAGCCCCCCTCCTTAATTAATCTTACAGATGGATAATTAATGTGATGTTCTATAGGCTGTATAGTTTGCTGTGAAAAGATTATGAGTTGATTAGCCTATAATTACACACAAAACAAATAGAGTAAAAAAAATACCATAAAGATTTAATGAGGTTTACCGAAGCCTAATCTTCAAGGCAGGAATAGGAAGTGTATAGTTTTATGAATTTATTCCCCAAGTATAATCCTATATATCTCAAACATATGCGAGAATTTTTTTTCTCAATCCTACGAGGACATACAACATGTTTTTATTTCCCCAATCTATTAGAACAATAGATATTTTTCATAACACTATAGGAGATGAATTTCCTAAATTTACATAGTAAAAAATTCAAAACATAATTAGATGTCAAACAAATTAGAGTATATATATATCTATAATTTATAATTTATATTTATAATATATTAAAAGTGTGAATACCCATAAAAAAGTGATTTGAACTTTTTGTTCTTTATTAAAATACTCCACAATTGACAAAACTGTCATTTATCATTTTACTAAATTATTTTATAATATTTTAGGTGTCCCATCAAAATTTGATTATTAATATTTTTTATTTAAACATAATTAAAAATATTATTAAATTTTAATTATTAATTTATATTTGAGGAATTAATAATAAATTAATCTTTTACCTAAAAAGACGAAACCAAAACTAACCAAATATGAACTTTAATATTAACAAAATATCATTTTACCGAATTTGTGAGTCATTTTTTAACAATAATTTAACAAAATAGGTAGGTTATTTTGGAAAGAATTTTACTTAAAATAAAAAATAAATTAAGTAAACTCTCTTTTTTAATGTAAACATCCAAGTAATTGTATGAATCTTTTATCTCTTTATTTTTCTATTTAATTTATATTTGTATTTTCTTTGCATTTTGAAATTCTTTTTATCAGTTATTGGTTATTCGTGGCTTTTAAATATTGGTTTGGTTGCTTAATTATGTGATTTTTTACGTGTGTTTTATGGTATTTTAAAATTTTATTCTTAATTTTTGAGATTCTATCATAATTTATGTTTGATAGGCTGTGACCTCACCCGGAAGAATGTGGTAAGGATGAAAATTTCAATTCAAATTCTAAGTTTCAAAAGAACACGAATAATTGAGGTATGACTCCTACCGATTTAATTAACATAAGATTTATTATTTTTAGTGATTAGTGTGTTTTTGATCAATTACATGTGGGTCAGTTGATTAGTCACAAGAAAATTGAGGTTAACGCTTTTAATATGTAACATGATGTTGTCGAAAGTGTATCATTAAATATTTACATCTAATTATGTACATTTTTTTATTAAAGATACATATAATATTAATTTTGAGTAATTGAGCAATATTAATTTTGAGTAATTGAAGAAAATAAAAAGTCTGTCCATTTACGATCATTAGCTATAGCAAGGTAAAGAAGTGATGTTCGATAAGATCAAAAGATAATAATATATTCTTACAAAGTATTTTCTTATTTGTGATTTCTTAATTTTCTGGCTTTTTTTCTCCCTTTCTATTATTTTATGTTGTGAATATTAGTCTCAACTCTCAACCCTAAATTGGATCAGAGAGTACTAATAATATTTACGTTTTAATTTAATATGATGTATATGTACAACAAATGTCCCTTTACGGCTTAATTTTCCTCTACATCTTTTTCTTTGATGAGCAAAAATTTACATTCATTAAATTTTTCATTTTATATATAATTTTATTGATTAATATGAAACACTTATAGTGTCAAATTATATCTTTTAAATCGATACAACATTTATTTCAATTCAATTGCTATTTTTTAATAATTTTATTTTCTTATATATAATTATATTTATCAACACGAGACACACGTGCAAAACACATTGTTAGAGTGTGTGCCCTACTGATTTTAATACTATACTCTACTGGTTGCCTATCTGTGTAACAAGTAAGCTAACGTGGTTCACAAAAGTAAAAGCTGAACACAGTACTTTTACGTGAAAAACACCCAGCTTAAGAAAGGTGTAAAAAAACACGGCCTGTACCTCTACAGGATTTAACCCCAACTTCACTATTTCTCTTAAACCTCAACAATCAACAAATTACAAGACTTCTTGTAAACTAGGAAATAAAACTTCTAACTCCTATTTCTACAAAAACACAAATCTTCCCAAGATAAGTGTTCCCAAGTCTTCGAGTTCCTTAACTTGAAGACACAACTCCTAACTCAGTTTATACTTCACTGAGACTAGAACAAAAAACTCATTACAACTCAAAGAACCTACCTATTACAAAGTCTACGACTTGCTAAGTATGACACCAGGTTCTTCTTCAAGTAAGTGAACTGTTTTGCCGATTGTTGACTATCTTCTTAGTGCATGAGTAAAACATTTGAATGTCATTTGTTGTATTTAAGACAAATCCTGATTGAGTCCTTTAGTTGATGTACTCTTCTATCTTCAATAGGACTCCTAGGTAGTTTCACTCTTTGTTTCTGCCGTTTTTCTCTACTTGACTGAATAGGACTCTTCTCCTTTATCCCCTAGTCTTGCAGAACTCCTTGATCAACTCAACTTCTAGATGTTGCATTTATCTTCTCCTTTTCATCCACTTTGCTGATGTGATAAGTGTTGCAAGAATGTCTGAATGTTCTTGCTTATCCATTCCTGTTTTTACATAATATTATCTTATTAGTAGCCTTGCCTGTGACTATTCTTTCTACACTTGTGTGGATTAGCTTGCACAATATGTTTTATTCACATGTCAATCATCAAAACTTCAGTATCCTAATAAATTCCCCCTTTTTGTTGATGATTGTAACGCCCCGAATCTGTACCCCGAGCGCTACACGGTGCTCATAATCTCAAAGGACCATAAGCTAACCCATGACTGGTACTTGCTGTAACAAATGAGTAATAATACTATAATTATGCGAAAGTAGGTGAAAACTTGCCATAAGGTTCAATACTGAATAATACTGAATAATGTTGAATATGGTATCACAATACCCAAAACTGAAAATCAATACTAAAAGAAAACTGAAAAACTAACTGAAAATAGTCTAGTCTGAAAAGCCTCTAAACTGTTTGAACTTGGGAGTTGATGAGACAAGCCCCCAACTACTGAAATAAATTAAAATACTAAAAAATAATCAGTATGTCCTCGAACTATGAGGACTCACCACTACTCTGAATGCTGAGAATCTAAACTGCTAAGGGTGCTCTGGAGCCCGTGCGTCTTAACCTATGATATAAGACATCATAGCGCAAAAGAAAAGCATGCGTTAGTACTTTGAATGTACTGGTATACTCAGTGAGGTAGGCTGAAATGCATAGGTTCATATGCATGAACAATAATAACTGAATAACATGAGTATGACTGAGTAAGAGTACATGCATGAATACGTCTACTGTAACTGAGATCGTGGTAATACTGAATACAGAGTCTGAATACTGATTAGCTGTTATCTAAGTATGCTGATACTGAATTATTGATAACTGAATGACTGTATATGACAATCCTGATTTTGTGGAACTATACTAGTTTCGTACTAAGCTGAGTGACTACATCTGATAGTCCTGAATCTGTAGAACTGAACTGAGTTCTATTCTAAGATTGAAACTATAAAAGGTAATCATCTAACTGACATGCCTCCTCTCTAACTGATTTGGGGTCCAAACTGTAACCCCGGTTGGAAGGGTGTTAATACCGTGCCACAGGTAAGAAAAAACTGTGAGTTAACCCTCTCTGATAGGAAGCTCTTTTGTCAATACTCTCTGATAGCAAAACTCAAATGAGATATATTAACCCTCATAGTATCTGGCAGGAAGATATCTTAACCTACGCTGGCTACATAGTTCTGTAACATAGGGATTACTACTAAGGGTCAAACCCTTTATTGACAGGAATGCCCTCATCCCAGGGTTCACTCGGTGCTGAATCCTACTCTCAACTGAATGGATACTGAACTGATTTCTAGTCTGTACTAGGCTAGACTGAATTGTTACTGATATTACTATTTGACTGAACTGAACTGAGTTCACTGAGTTCCTTGGACTGCCAAAATGCTACTGAGTTCTGTTAACTGACTGAGCACTAAGTGCTACTAAGGTCTAAACTGAGTACTGTGACTGAATTACGAACACTATTGAGATTTCTTGGGTTTCTGTAACTGGCTGAGTTCTACTGATCGAGTCACTACTGAGATTACTTCATAACTAACACTGGCTCTAAGTAAATAGCTAAATTATCAGGTATTAAATACCTCTAGGACTCGATAGCATAAAAGTAAAGCATCACATGACTTTGTATAGCATAAAAGTGCACACTTATTTATAATGCATCTATAGAGGCATTTTATCAAACAGTTGCATGGCATGGACTTGTATATATGCTAACATGATGATATTCCACTATCTAACTCACATGAATAATTCATCAAACACTTGAAAGGCATAATCTATGCACACAACATTAAAAAACATGTGGGCAACACACTTTCTATTAGCAATTTCACAATTCAAGAGCTTTAATAAGGATTGACATGACACTATACACATGATAAGCGATTTCACATAAAATATGTGTTAATTCATGGGACAAAATCCAATTACAACAATAGTCATGAATACACTTTAATTCCGATCAAGGAAATCATGAAATCAATTATACTAGAAGTTTCAAAAGGTTTCTTGGACTCCAAGGGTGGAAGAGACCCTTGGATGAACACTTCACATACCTTAGTTGAGGAATTTCTGAAAGTTAATGGTGAGTTCTTGAGTTCTTGATTTGAAATTTGAACACCTAGTGTTCTTGTTTTTGAGAAATTTGTGAAAGAATGAATATAATTGCTCTCCAAAGAGTTTAATGCTTGAAAACTGTGTTACCGACGCGCAGGCTGACACGCCACGTTATTGGCATCGATGCGATAGACAACGTGCCGTGTTGAGTCCGCGTCGATTCACTAGAATTTGCACTGAAGCTGGGGAAAAACTATCTTATCGACGCGATGGTCGCTGCGACGCATTGAGATCGCGTCAACCCACTATTTTGGGCACTCAAACATGGTCTAAACGAGGTTCGAAAAATTCAAAAACTTATTCGGTAACCTTTACTGACATTCCTGATCATGACTTAACTTAAATATCGACTCTTAAAGGACGTAAAGGTCATGAAATAAGATTGCCAACTTTTGAAGACTAAAATGACACTAAGTTTGAATACTTAGTTAATATATTCTAAGTCTGGGACCCCCTTAACAAGCTTAAAGGACTGAATTAAGCTAGAAATTTTGTGGGGTCTTACAATGACAAACACAATATCCATCATAAAATCCTGACATTCTTAATAAGGAATTAGACAAAAGAACACAGAATGAAACAAGTTAGTCAATTGAGTTATAAGCATTGCATAATCTATTCTTCCCCCTTTTGACATCATCAAAAAGTTGGGCCCAAACAGTGAGAAATATTTAATAATTCATGGCACTGGGGCTATCATTAAGACAATCAAAATTTAGAGTAAAATAACATTAATGCATTATGATAAAACAGGAGCAGAACACTTCTAAGCAAATAAGTCCATTTCATTCATTATTAGGATACAACCAAAATTACCAAAATCAACATAAGAGATAACAAGGAGCCAGGGAAGGGAACAAAAAAGAGACAGTCCTAGGGCACTAAGAAAGGAGCTAAGTAGAGGAGGAGGAGGGGATAAGTGAGGTCAACTTCCTAATAATATCAGTATTCTCTGATCGTTCACGCTCTAAAGAAGTAGTGAGTGTGGCAATCTGAGCCTGGAGAGCCCTTTTCTCATCATCATGGGCAGTTAAGCAACTTCTAGTGCAGCCTGAGCAACCTCTAACTCAACAGTATTTACTGCAAGTACATTCCTTAACCTCTGCACTGGGTTATCAGCACTCCTCATGGAAACAGGTAACATTGTATGGTTCACTGACCCTATGACATCCTTGGTGGTTTGCAGAGACCACACTTTGACTGGTACATTAAAATTCTAAAAAATAGAAGCAAGCTAAAATTTATATGGAAAAGCATGACCATTTGCATCTTGAAGTAAGACCCTCTGTATGTCCTTAATCATGAATCGATAAAGGTCTATCTGTATTTCAATATCTAGCAGTTCCATCGGGGTAAGATTAAGGAAATTGGCAACAATTCTTTTTTTTGGTCTAGGAAGGATCATTTTGTGAACCACACAAAGTAAAACTGATAAAGTGAGGACATCTCACGCTTTAAGACCTTACGGTGAGTGACAAAATGAGGATTTCCATAGAATTTTCTGGATATATCAAGAGCAGAAGGAAGATTATCAAGAGGAGGCCAGGTAACCTTGACATAATGACCCCAGCCCCCAATAGGGATGCTCAAGATTCGAGCAAGATCAGCAGCATAAAGATTTATGGTAATCCCATGAACAGTAGTCAAAACCATTTTCCCAATGGCAACCCCATTAGTATAAAACTCATAGACTTCATCCTTTCCAAACCTACGTTGATGGTCGCCTTGATGAAACAAGTGGGACCACCCATGAGCTCTCAATTTTGAAACCAAGATATCCATTTCAGAGCCCCCAAAACTAGTGATAACACGTTCTCTGGCTAACTTTTATTTTTTTAAAGTGGAGATTATGAGATGACGGAGAGGCTTTGTAGGCAGGCTTATCCACATCAAAATCAAAATCAAAATCAAAATCAGGATCAATCTCAGTAGAGTGTGCATAGGGTGCATCTGAGAGAGATTTAGAGTCAGACGAGTTGGAAGAAATAGGTGCCTTAACCCGTTTCTTCGACTTGGAAACAACCCTCTTAGCAGTAGACTTAGAAGAAGACAAAGACTTGGGAGTAGTTGCAGTTTTAGACTTGGAAGAGGGTTTTGGGTCCTTGGCTATGATCGTTTTCCCTTTTCGTATAGAGCGAAGAAGGATATCAAGAGAAGAGGAAGTAGGAGGAGGAGGAAGAGCAGATTTATAAACTCATTTCCTCTTGCTTGCTTGAAGAGTTTTTTCAAGGAGAACTTCTTCCTGATTTTTCTTTTGTCGAGTATGAGGAGTTTGAGGAGTGGGTCAAATAGGAGTGTATTCACCCAAATCTTGGTCATCAACAATAATGGGGAGAAAAGAAGGTTTTCATTTGGATCTGGACTTTCTTGGAATCAAATTGACAATGGGTTCATCATCGGTGTCGATAATTTAGAGCAGTGTCAGAGGTGGAAGTAAGGTTTTTAAAGAGAATGAAGGATTTGAAGAAAATTGGGGAAAAGGGTTTGGGAAGTTTCTGAAGGCTGCAAAGTCTTGTAGACACCTAATTTCGTCCCTCCCCGATGTCGTTTTACCTATTTTTATTTTTATCCTACCGTGTACCCTCACCCATGTTATTATACCCTCACAAAATACTAAAAAAAATATATAACAAAATCCCTAACAAAACCTATCCTAACTAATTCTATCTTATCCTAACAACCTACCCAATCAAAATAAACCACCTCCCTACCCCTACCTAACCCTACCCCACGTCACACCCCCTCTTCTTTTTTTCTTGTCCAAAAAGAAAGGACCAGGAAGGGGAAAATACAATATATACACACATACTCTCACCAGAACATTTTGGGCATTAACAGTAACCAAAAAAAAAAGACGATCAACAACAAAAAAAGAAGAGAGCACTGAGCATCATCTTCTCAACCTCACTCACAAAAACTTCATCTTCTTCTTCATCACAATACACACTCACACTATTTTTCTTCCTCGCAACACACACAGCTACACAAAAAACAAGCACACACAACCACCTCACCAAATACACTCACCATTCTCTCACCGTCGCATGCACGTACAGTGGAGTTCAAGAAGAGATGAAGACAAATAGCGAGTAGGGTGATGAGAGAGAGAGAAATAGAGAGAGGAAGGAGTGAATAGAGAGAGAAAAGAAAAGAATTGAGAGTAAATGGTGAGAAATAGAGATCGATTTGAGAGGGCTTGGGCAAAGAAACAGTAAGAATCGATGAAATCCCATTGGAAAATGCTATCAATCGCTGAAATATAAACCATTTTTCGTCGTCTATTGACACCGTCAGAGCTTGTCGGAGCTCCGGCACCGAGAAAACAGTGAGATCGAGAAAGAGAGCTACGTATAAGAGAGAGAGAAATTGGAGTTGTCGTGCTTGAACTACTATTCCGGCGAGGCTCAGCTTTTTTTGACGAGTTCTTAGCCGAAAACCGAGAGTAAAGAAAAGAGAGATTCGAGTGAGATAGTGAGTAACGGATAAAGAGAATCGAAATGCAGTAGAGAATCGAGAGAGAGATCGGGGGGGGGGGGGGGGAATCTGGTCGTTGTTCAAGAAATTCTAGTAAAATTTTTGCCGAAATCGGTGACCAGTTATTTATTTCTGTGTACTCAGTTTTGCAGTCCGCAAACTCGCTGGAATCTATTGCTTTTGACGAACGCTGCCGCTGTTAAAAGGAATTAGTCACATTGTTTCAATCGTTTTCTTACGAAAAATCTCAATCGAGTCTTTTGTGAGAAGTTTTCGGGTTGTTGTTCCTCCATACGGAGTTGGGTTTCTTCGTTGTTGAGGTTCAATTCGGGGGTATTCCAGTGGCAGCTTTGTCGAACCATTCGGCATTGAAATAAAAATTGAGGTCCAATTCTATCTCCTCTTTATTTAAATTTTACGTAATTGAATGATTTGCGCTTAAATGCTTGAATCTTCGTTGGATGTATTGTTTGATGTTGATTTTAGATGTTTAAAAGTGTTTTGATAACCGAAAATTTTTTTAACCATGGCTTGAGGATTAAACTTGTTGATTTGGGGGTCGGGATCGAAGATTGATAATCGATAAGTTGAAGGTTGTTGTTTTGATTTATTACTGAATATTGTCGAATTGGATAGTATCATGATAGGTCAAGTGGGTAGGCAATCGCAGGTTCGGGTAGGCAAAGTTTAGGAATAAGTGTTTTCTTTGGATGTTTGAATGTGCGTGTGAATGTTTCTTTCTAGTTTATCGTATTTAATTCAAATGTATTCATTTAGCCGGGGAATGCCCCGAGATCACTTGTATTTGTTCACCGGGGAATGCCCCGACGTATCATGTTGGCGGAAAATGATCGTGATGAAGGCCCGCAGCGTCGGGTAAGGCACTGGAGCTTAGTCTAGATTTAGTTTAGACTAGGATTTATATTTTCGTATTTTTCTATTTTTTGGGACTGTATAATTGGACTGGACTTTACATTTTTGGATTTGTTTTGTTTATTGTGTGATTATCTTGCGTGCTTTTGTGTGGTTTATACATGTCGTAATGCCAAAATAGTTGATACGCTCTACCAAGCGACCGTGGTTGAACCACGGGATCGAGGGGTGCCTAACACCTTCCCCTCGGTCAACAGAATTCCTTAGCCGGGGTCTCTGTTCGCAAACCAGTTTAAAGAGTCGAATGATTTTGAAAAGGATTTTTCCAATGATGACTTGGCACACCAGATTATGCCAAGTGGCGACTCTGAACAAAAAATGTTAATAATCCTTTTCCAAAATAAATTTTTATTTTTGTCACTTAAATAATAAAACCCTTTTCAAACATTAAAACATAAATCTTTTTTTGGAGTACGTTAAAAAAAGGGGGGGTGTGACAGCTATGGTGACTCCACTGGGGATTAGAGTGAGAATTCGACTTTATTTGGCATTACGAGTGTATAAGCTTGTTTGTGGTTATTGTTTGTGTTATTTTCACTTTTGTGAATTTTCGTGCTCTTTGTTTATAGTATTTATCCTATGTGTTACCGCTTTATATCTGTCATTATGAGTCCACCCCCCGACCTTTTTTTTGCAACAAGTCCGTAGTACACGTGTTGTACACAACCTCTAGTTGAGTCACCCTTATTTTAGGGGGGAGCCGCCGGTGTTATGGAGTAGGTGGAAAGCAAAGCAGTCACTATCGACCATACGCTCCCCCGAACAGCCTTGTTAGTAAACCACAACGTAGGTCAACCTTTAGGTCATGCTTATGTGCATCATACGGAGACCTAGCGGGACCCATATGACCCTTTGTAGGATACTCCCCTCTAAAGCATCCCTACGTGCTAACTGTTGCATTTTTAAGGGTAACGTGGTCATTTGACGGACTGATTTTTGCAAAAAGAAAAAAGAAAGAAAGAGAGAGAGAAAATTGTTAGGAGTAAGGTGCGTAGACAAAAACGAAAAAGAAAGAAAAAATAGAAAAAGTGAGTAAGAACAAATGAAAGAAAAGAGAGGAATGTCATAGTTTATTTTAGAATTATTTATGGTTTTGGTTCTTCACAATTCAAAAACAAACAAATGAAAAAAAAGAGTTTTGTTTGCCTTTTCTACTTATTTGTCAAAAACAAAAATACCAAAAAAGATTTTTCTTCATAATTAGTGGTGTCAGTGTCTAACTGAAAATCCAAAAGTTTTTTTTCATTTGTTTTTGGTAGCGTCTCCTAAGTTAGGGTTAATTTATTAGTTAATCGTTAATTGTCCAATATGGATGAACTACGCATAGCTGATTCCCTTCCCTTGGGTTGGGATACATAGGCAACCCTCCGTGGGTCCGATAAATCTTTGTGTTGGTTTTTGTCTTCTTATTAGCCTAGGTCTCTCGCCCCGTAATCTAGAGTTGTTTGCTAAGTAGACTGATTTCGCTCAGTACTTTTGTTCGGCAAATTGGAGTCATGAATGTGGTCTGTTCCATCGACATATGTTTGCGTCAAAAATCCCAAAGGATTGGGAATCTTTTACTCCTGTTGAATTTTTGAGGTAACGTCTTGTGTTTATTACAGGATGGATTTATCCACCAAGTCTAGAGTTCTGATGGTTGTCAAGGTGCCCAAGAAGTTAATCAAATAGTGGAAAATGTTTAACTATGTTGATCAGCAGAAACTGGTTAAAATATTAGGTGATCTTACGGAACTTCTGCATGTTACCCCTCGTCCAGATTTAATAGAGGCTTTGTTGACCTTTTGTGATCCAATTAGTCTGATATTCAGGTTTGGGGAATGTGAAATGAATCCTACTTTGGCATAAATATCCGGTCTGTTGCGTTTACCCTATATCGAGAAGGATATGATACGAGCACAAAATCATACTGGCGTGAGGTACTTTAGTGTTTCCACTAGAAGAAAGACGTATTAGTACCCGTTTGCAATCTGTGGTGATGACCCTATTTCATAAGGATCAAAACAACAAGGGCATTAATCAAAAGGGCAGGTTCACTCTCATACCCATGATCTTAAACGAAAAGGCTTTAACCGAAGTGAAGAGGGGAAGGAGATTTTTTGAGGGCAGTAACCTGATATTGCAGTTATGGATGATGGAGCATTTGCATGCGCCTTCTTTAGTTAGACCGGACGTGGTAGATCGTTGTATTCCCAACGAGTGAAAGCCATGAATTTCAGGTTGCGTTTGGATAAATTCTTGTTACCCGTGGGAGTCGACGCTTGGATTGAATTTCTTGAGTCAAGAACCAGGGATAACATTTTGTGGACTTGTCTGTGGCTTCGACCAAAGATAATTTTGTTGGGTTGTCAGACGCAGCTCCCTTTAGTTATGTTAGGGCTCAATTGCACTAGACCATACAGTCCTTCTAGGGTAATGCGCCAGTTAGGTAGGCTGCAGGACGTGCCACCAGCAGTGGATCTTCTGAAGGATGTTGAGTACTTCAAGGACCAAGCCTCAAGTGAGAGCAAGTATGAGCAGTTGTGGAAGCATGCAACAAAGATGGGTGTGGACACACTCAAAGAAAGTTTGGATAATCCGGGGTACACTCAGGGATATGAGGTCTGGCTTCAATCTATCCCTTAGGGTATCAGTCAACCCTTACCAACGCAGCTTAGAGAGAGAATACAGGAAGAATACATAGTAGACGACCATCAGATAATCTTTCCAAGTGCACTCCTCATGAAGCAGGAATACGAGCCTGAAGCTTCTTCCCCGGTATCAGGGTGTGTTTACAGGATATGCTACAAAGTTTAAATGGGAGAAATAGAACTTCAGAGGCAGGTCCATATCAGCCAGGTTCATCACGTAGAGCACCAGTTTGAAAGACCATTTCCTATCTTATTTCAGTTTGAGTCTTTTATGTGTCTGTCGTCGTAGGGTGGTGTCTACTTTAAGTCGAATTCAAGTTGTTTTGGTGTTAGGGTCTTTATTAGTAATTTCACCTATGTCATCTTAGGGGTCTAGAATGTCGTTTCTTATTTGTTGTTTAGTTTTAAAGTGGTCCCGGACTTTTGTACGTCTTTGTAGTTTTCTTTCTTCAAAATGTTATAATGTTACGTCTTTCCTTGTTTGTTTATTTTCGTTTTCGTAACAAAAAAAATAAAATAAAAAAATGATTGGCCCGAACTACGCAAGATGTAATTCATGTACAACATGATACGTAGGCAACCTACTTTTGGGTTCGATCTAACCATTTTGTTTCGTTGTTTTTCATTATTTTTCCTCTTTTTAAAGAAAAACAAAAGCCATAAAGAATGATAAAATAAAGGTAGATAACAAGAGAAAAGAAAAGAGCAGAGATGGATACGAAAAATATATAATAATATAATAAGTGTAGACAAAATCAGGATGATGTTAAAATAACCTCGCTACCCTCGAAAGCTGGTAGAAATGAACATGAATTTAGGACAATTTTACCAATGTGATTCTCATGTTTGTTGTGTGCCCTAATCCTAACGGATGTCGTCTTTGATGAGCATGTTCTTTCAGATAACAGTGGTAGGTTTGCAGCACTTTTGCTAGTCACCCATACTTCACTAGATCCAAAGCAAAGCTCGCCATGGCTAGCAGAGAGATTGAAAATTCGCTCATTGACCCGGATCAAGATCACAGGGAAGAAAGTTCTGAACATAATGATGAGGTTGTAAGGCTCAGGCAACAATTGATAGATTTACACCAGGCATGGGCCAGCGGAATGCCTCCTCCTCCGCTCCCTGAAGGTCTTGGGAATATCTCTAACTGCCCACCGCTCTCTCAGCCACAATTCTCTGCTCCTACTGAGTCACCTGAGTACGCGCTAGGATTCACTCCGTGACATTATTATCCTGGCAGTTCTGGTGTGCCCTTGGCAGCTCCCCAATCAAGACCCGCTGCTCAGCTAGCGCCACCGATCACATCAGTATTCGTGGCTCCGCCACCACATGAAACTCCCGTATATGTTGTGCGTCCTAATATGAGGATTCCTAGGTCTGCCAGTGAGCCAGTACTGAAGGTTTCAGATAGTCAGTATTATGCCCCGGAGCCTACTTTGCAAATGAATGAACCGTATGGGTACACTTAGCCGCCTGCATTTCCATTTGAAACGGAGAAACCTGTCGCAGCAGAGGAACAGGATATCATAGCCCAAAAATTGAAAAGTTTAGAACAGGCAATGAGGAATTTGCAAGGAATTAGAGATTCTAGGAGTGTTCCCAGACATCAACCTTCCCCTCGGTTTTAAGATGCCTAAGTTCGAGAAGTATGCAAGACACGGTGATCTTGTTGCACACTTGAGATGTTATTGCAACCAGTTGAGGGCTGCAGGAGGAAAGGAAGAACTACTTATGGCCTTCTTTGGCGAGAGTCTTTCTGATCTGGCCTCAGAATGGTTTATCGATCGAGATATCGATAAATGGAACAACTGGGATGATTTGGCTTCTGAATTTGTTCAACATTTTCAGTACAACATCGACTTGATTCCAGACGAAAAATCCTTGGTCAACATGAAGAAAAAGCGCACTGAAGCTTTTAGGGAATCACGATAATGTGGCGTGAACAGGCCGCTAGGGTAAATCCTCCCATGAAAGAAAGTAAGTTGGTAGAAGTTTTCATTCAGGCGCAGGATGAGACCTATTTTCAGCATTTACTTCCGGCGATGGGAAAATCTTTTATGGAAGTCCTCAAAAAGGGGGAGATGATAGAGGACGGAATTAAGACCGAGCGAATAGTGAGTTTTGCCACATTAAAAGCCACCACACAAGCGATTCAAGGTGGATCTGGCATATTTAAAGGTAAAAAGAAGAAAGAAGACGTGGCGACTGTCATCGCTGGAACCCATTCCTATCCCAAAAGACCACCTCGCCCCTATCCCCAATCCCAAGCCCAAGTCTACGTCCAAGCTCCATATATTCCTCCCCACCATTACTACCCTTCACAAAACCCTTTATATTCCATTCCATCACCACCGTACCCAGTATATAGCGCGCAACCATATGCCCAAACCCCTTCTTACCCGCAGTGGCGCGCGCAAGCTCCACAAAATCGCCCATTCGCTCCACCAAATTACCAAAACCCCTCCAGACCTAGTTTTCAGCCTAGGCCCGAGTATAAGAAGGAGAAGGAGGTTAAAAATCAATTCACACCTCTTGGGGAGTCATATGCTAGCTTGTTTGATAGGTTAAGAAAGTTGAAGGTTTTAAGCCCAATTCAAGGAAGGCTTTCAAATCCACCGTCGAGGAATCTCGATTATTCTCTAAGGTGTGCGTACTGTTCTGATATGCCAGGCCATGATATCAAGAAATGCTGGCATTTAAAGAGAGCTATCCAAAATTTAATTGACACAAATCAGATGCTGGTCCAGGCCCCGGAGAGTCCAAACATTAACCAGAATCCGCTGCCAACCCATGCTGAAGCCAATATGTTAGAATTGATATATGATGGAAAAGAGTCTGCGAGGGGTTATAAGCCTATTGTCTTGATACAGACCACTGAGGAGAAATCGGTGAATTTAATAGAGTCTTTGAAAGTAATTTCATTGAGCCAGGAAGAAATGAGAGAAGATAAAGCCCAAGAAAGCATAAATAAAACCCTGAACACAGTACAAGGTTTCAGAAGATATGTTGATTTAAGTCAGGATAAACCTAAATTGACGGTGGTGAGAGCTCTGAGTCAGCCCATCTTGACGATGAAAGGAGCACTGGCAGCGCCTATTGTCCTCAAACCGGTGACCCAACCTCCGATAGTTAATACAAAAAGGGTTCCCTGGAATTATGGGCAGACTGTGATGACCTATCACGGGAAAGAAGTTGTGGAAGATGTAGATGAGGTAGGAGGTTTGACTAGGTCCGAAAGATGCTTCGTGCCTAAAAGCTTAAGAAAGTCCAAGCCAACGGTGAGTGGACCATCATCTATCAAAAAACCTAACGCTGAAGAAGAAGCCAAAGAATTTTTGAAAAAGATAAAATTACCAGAATATTCAATATTAGACCAGTTGAAGAAGACCCCCGCGCAAATTTCCCTTTTATCTTTGCTGTTGCACTCCAAGGAGCATCGTGATGTTTTACTGAAGGTATTAAATGAAGCATATGTTACAAGGGAGATTATAATCAACCAACTTGAGAAAATGGTTGGGAAAATCTTTGAGGTTAATCGGATCAGTTTTTCTGACGATGAATTATCCGTTGAAGGTACAGGGCATAACCGGGGCCTTTACATTACAGTGAAGTGTAAAGATTTCTACGTCACTCATGTTATGATTGATGGAGGTTCAGGTGCAAATATTTGCCCTATTTCTACTTTACAAAAGTTGAATATTGGTACTGACAGGATTAGGCCCAACAATATATGTGTTAGGGCTTTCGATGGTGCAAAATCAAATTCCATTGGCGAAATAGAACTAATGTTGACCATAGGGCCTGTTGAGTTTGCCATAGAGTTTCAAGTTTTGAATGTAGACTCCTCTTACAATCTGTTGTTGGGAAGACTGTGGATCCACAAGGCCAAAGCGGTTGCATCTACACTGCACCAAATGATTAAGTTTGAGTATGACAGGCAAAAAGTAGTTATTCATGGTGAAGGAGATTTGTCAGCCTACGAAGATTCTCCCTTGTCTCTTATTAAAGTAAATAACGTAGAGGAGACATTTTTCTATCAAATTTTTGATACAGTGCCAGTGAATCGTATCCTTGAATGGCAGGCTATACCAGGACCGCAATTGGCTTCTGCTTCTATCATGATTGTGAGTGAACTTTGGAAATACGGATTTGAACCTGGAAAGGATTTAGGAATGTCTCTGCACGGTATAGTTCATCCCATATGTCCGAGTGAGAATGTGGGCACGTTTGGTCTGGGATTTGAGCTTACAGCTGAAGATCTAAAGAAAGCCAAGGGAAGGAAAAAGGAAACATGGTCACTCCCTCGCCCAATGCCACTACTCAGTGAATCATTTGTTAAGAGCGGTGTCACGAAGCTTATGGAATTTGAAGTTGAATTGGTTGATGACTTCCAAAACCTTTTTATTGAAGTTGATATGGTCAAAGCAGGAGAAGGTACCAGTATGGCCGACGTGCAATTCATAGGTCCAGCTGTCCGGCTCAATAATTGGGAAGTCACTCCTCTCCCCGTCAGGAGGGAGTTTTGGTAGTTTATTTTATTTTTCTTTCTGTTTAACTGAGTTATTTCAGGGTTGTAATTCAGATTTTAGTTTGTTTATGTTATGTTGGCATCTATCTTTAAACCCTTCTATCTTTTTATTTAATGAAATGCAATGTCCCTTTTGTTTCGTGTCTAATATATTTTGTTTTCTTTTCTTACATAGTTCTCTTTATGCTGATTCTAATGACATTATATGCATGGGGAATTTTCAGCCTGATCTTAAAATCCAAACTAAGCAAGATGTAATGAAGCAGGATGGGGAATATGATGAAGAAAAAGCACTAGAAGAAATAAGCAAAGAGTTGGAACAGTTTAAAGACAAACCGAATCCTAATTTGAATAAGACTGAGCCAATAAATCTAGGGGATCAAGAAGATGTTAGGGAAACTAAAATCAGTATACATATTTTGCCACAGCTAAAAGATGAAATGATTCAAGCATTAATGGATTATAAGGATGTTTTTGCATGGTCTTATGATGATATGCCTGGTTTAAGCACTAAATTAGTGGCTCACAAATTGCCAATTGATCCCGCATTCCCTCTTGTCAAACAGAAGTTGAGGAAGTTTAAAATGGATGTAAGTATTAAAATTAAAGAGGAAATCATAAAACAACTTGAAGCCAAAGTAATTCGAGTAGCTCGCTATCCCATGTGGTTATCCAATGTTGTTACCGTACCAAAGAAAGATGGTAAAATTCGAGTGTGTGTTGATTATCATGATTTGAACAGAAAAAGTTCGAAAGATGATTTTCCACTGCCCAACATTCATATTTTGTTAGACAACTGTGCTAAACATGAGGTTGCGTCTTTTGTGGATTGCTATGCCGGGTATCACTAGATCATTATGGATGATGACGACGCAGAGAAGACGTCTTTTATCACACCGCGGGGGACTTATTGTTATCGAGTGATGCCGTTCGATTTGAAGAATGCTGGAGCAACATACATGAGATCCATGACCACTATGTTTCATGATATGATGCATAAGAAGATTGAGGTCTACGTGGATGATGTGATTATTAAGTCAAAAAGTTAAGGCGATCATGTTAAAGATTTAAGCAAGTTCTTTGAAAGGCTTCGCAGGTATAATCTCAAACTCAACCCGGCAAAATATGTATTTGGAGTGCCATCTGGAAAGCTGTTGGGGTTTGTAGTCAGCCGTCGGGGAATTGAATTGGATTCCTTGAACATCAAAGCTATTCAGGATTTGCCCTCGCCCAAGAATAGAATGGAGGTGATGAGTTTGCTTGATAGACTGAACTACATTAGCAGGTTTATTGCTCAACTCACAACCACTTGTGAGCCCATATTCAAGTTGCTGAAAAAGAGTGCTGCGGTAAAATAGACTGAAGAATGTCAGGAAACGTTCGATCGAATCAAAAGATATTTGTCAAATCCGCCCGTGCTGGTACCCCCAGAGCCTGGTAGGCCTTTGATCTTATATTTATCAGTCATGGATATTTCTTTCGGTTGTGTTCTAGGTCAACATGATGTCACAGGCAAAAAGGAGCAGGCTATTTATTATCTTAGCAAAAAGTTCACCGCATATGAGGCCAGGTATACTCTTCTTGAAAGGACATGTTATGCCCTAACTTAGGTATCACATAAGTTGAAGCATTATCTCTCATCATATACTACCTATCTCATCTCCCACATGGATCCTTTGAAGTATATCTTTCAGAAGCCTATGCCGACGGGTCGATTGGCAAAGTGGCAAATATTGCTTACCGAGTTCGACATTGTATATGTGACTTAAACCGCCATGAAAGCCCAAGCCTTGGCAGATCATCGTGCTGAGAATCCCATCGATGAAGAGTACGAGTCATTAAAGATATATTTTCCTGACGAAGAAGTGTCATGTGTCGATGAAGTCGTTATAGATGCCGATCCAGGTTGGAGGTTATTCTTCGATGGAGTTGTCAATATGAAAGGAGTCGGAATAGGTGCGGTTCTTATCTCTGAATCGGGATAACATTTGTCGGTAACAGCACAACTTCGATTCTACTGTACTAACAATATGGCAGAGTATGAAGCCTGCATTCTTGGTTTGAGGTTACTTGTTGATATGGGAGTCTAAGCATTATTGGTGTTGGGAGATTCGAATTTGCTCGTCCATCAAATTCAAGGTGATTGGGAGACGCGAGATTTGAAGCTCATCCCGTATCGACAATGCTTGCAGGAGCTATGTCAACGGTTTGTGTTAGTAAAATTTAGGCATATTCCAAGGATTCATAATGAAATTGCTGATGCTTTAGCCACCCTGTCTTCAATGTTCCAATATCCCGACAAAGCCTACATCAATCCAGTGCATATACAGAGTCGTGATCAGCATGCTTACTATAATGCGGTTGAAGAAAAGTTTGATGGAGAACCCTGGTTCTTGGATATCAAGCGGTACATTCAGTTAGGAGAATACCCAGCATATGCCACCAGCAATCAAAAGAGGACTATTAGGCGTTTGGCTAGTGGATTTTTCTTAAGTGGGGGAATCTTGTATAAGAGAACCCCAGATCTAGGACTTTTAAGGTGTGTAGATGCAAAAGAAGCCTCGGCAATCATGGTTGAAATACACTCTGGAGTATGCGGGTCGCACATGAATGGTCATGTCTTGTTAAAGAAGATTCTTCGCACAGGTTATTACTAGCTTACTATGGAAAATGATTCTATTCAATTTGTTCGAAAATGTCATCAATGTCAGGTACACGGTGATCTGATACGTTCTCCTCCTATTGAGTTGCATGCAATGGCCGCTCCATGGCCGTTCGTGGCTTGGAGAATGGATGTGATTGGACCGATTGAGCCGAAGGCATCAAATGGGCATAGATTCATTCTGGTAGACATTGACTATTTCACAAAGTGGGTAGAAGCAGTAACTTTCAAGTCAGTGACAAAGAAGGTTGTGGTGGACTTCGTTCATGCCAATATCATTTGTAGATTTAGAATTCCTAAGATGATCATTACAGACAATGCCGCCAATCTCAATAGTCATTTGATGCAAGAAGTATGTCAACAGTTTAAGATCGCACATCGAAATTCTACTCCATATCGCCCAAAGGCCAATGGTGCTGTAGAAGCCGCCAATAAGAATATAAAAAAGATGCTGTGAAAAATGGTACAAGGATCTAAACAGTGGCATGAAAAGTTGCCATTTGCATTGCTAGGTTATTGCACTACTGTTCGTACTTCAACAGGGGCAACTCCATATTTATTGGTGTATGGGACAGAAGTAGTCATCCTTGCAGAAGTTAAAATTCTCTCTCTTCGAGTCATTGTAGAAGCAGAGATTGATGATGACGAATGGGTAAAAATCCAACTGGAACATTTGAGTTTGATTGAGGAAAAAAGGCTAACGTCTGTGTGTCATGGCCAGTTATATCAGAGGAGGATGGCTCGAGCTTATAACAAAAAGGTCCATCCCAAGAATTTCGAAGTTGTTCAGTTGGTATTGAGACGTATCCTTCCTCACCAGGTTGAAGCGAAAGGCAAGTTCACCCTAACTGGCAGGGTCCCCTCGTTGTGAAGAAAGTGTAGCCCAATGGAGCCTTATATTTGACAGATATTGAAGGCAAAATAATGGCTATCAATGCTGATGTAGTCAAAAGATACTATGTATGATATTTGGGATATTTTTCGATCTAGTTTTAATTTTGGGTTTCAGGAGCCCCCCTGAAGAACAGGGTGATGAAATAGCAAGACAGGAGCCCGCCTGAAGAATAGGGTGATGAAATAGTAAGTTCGGAGCCCGCCTGAAGAACCAGATGATGCAATAGCAAGTCAGGAACCTGCCTGGAGAATAGGGTAATGAAATAAAAGTCATGCAACAAAGCGAAGTAATTGAAAGCCAAGCAACAAGTTGAAAGAAATGGCAAGTCAGGGGACCGCCTGAAGAATAGGGTGATAAAAGTCGAGTCAAGAGCCAACAGAAGCTGTGTAGATAGGATTTTTGTAATTTTATTTATCTTTTAACTTTTAATTTTCTTTTTTGATGTAATGACAGAGCCTCGGACCGGAACCTCGATGGAACCTCACTCGACTCTCAAACTCGGTATAGTCCACTTCTCTTCCAATCCTCTGAAATACCCGTGACTTGATTCTCTCATTATTTGGGTAGGAAGGATGTCTTAAGTCAAGACCCGATTGTCCTTCTTCCTTCTGTTTCTTTTTTTGAATAATGGTCGGGTCAAAATTTGGTCTCGCTGTTTACTTCTTTGCTTGAAAACACTTCGTGTTTACATCCAAAGGGGGCATGATGTAGACACCTAATTCGTCCCTCCCCGATGTCGTTTTTACCCATTTTTATTTTTATCCTACCATGTTCTCTCACCCATGTTATTATACCCTCACAAAATACAAAAAAAAATATATAACAAAATCCCTAACAAAAACTATCCTAACTAATTCTATCTTATCCTAACAGCCTACCCAATCAAAATAAACCACCTCCCTACCCCTACCTAACCCTACCCCACGTCACACCCCCTCTTCTTTTTTTCTTGTCCAAAAAGAAAGGACCAGGAAGGGGAAAATACAATATATACACACATACTCTCACCAGAACATTTTGGGCATTAACAGTAACCAAAAAAAAAAAAAGACGATCAGCAACAAAAAAAAAAAAGAGCACTGAGCATCATCTTCTCAACCTCACTCACAAAAACTTCATCTTCTTCTTCATCACAATACACACTCGCACCATTTTTCTTCCTCGCAACACACACAGCTACACGAAAAACAAGCACACACAACCACCTCACCAAATACACTCACCATTCTCTCACTGTCACACGCACGTACAGTGGAGTTCAAGAAGAGATGAAGACGAATAGCGAGTAGGGTGATGAGAGAGGGAGAAACAGAGAGAGGAGGGAGTGAATCGAGAGAGAAAAAAATAATTGAGAGTAAATGGTGAGAAAAGAGATCAATTTGAGAGGGCTTGGGCGAAGAAACAGTAAGAATCGATGAAATCCCATTGGAAAAGGCTATCCATCGCTGAAATCTAAACCATTTTTCGTCGTCTATTGACACCGTCGGAGCTTGCCGGAGCTCCGGCACCGAGAAAATAGTGAGATTGAGAAAGAGAGTTGCGCGTAAAAGAGAGAGAAATTGGAGTTGTCGTGCTTGAGCTACTATTCCGGCGAGGCTCAACTTTTTCTGGTGAGTTCTTAGCCGGAAACCAAGAGCAAAGAAAAGAGAGATTCGAGTGAGAGAGAGAGAGTAACGGATAAAGAGAATCTAAACGCAGTAGAGAATCGAGAGGGAGAGATCGGGGAGGGGGGAGAATCTGGTCGTTGTTCAGGAAATTCTAGTAAAATTTTTGCCGGAATCGATGATCAGTTATCTGTTTCTGTGTACTCAGTTTCGCAGTCCGTAAACTCGCCAGAATCTATTGCTTTTGACGGACGTTGCCGCTGTTAAAAAGAATTAGTCACATTGTTTCAATTGTTTTCTTATGAAAAATCTCAATCGGGTCTTTTGTGAGAAGTTTTCGGGTTTTTGTTCCTCCATACGAAGTTGGGTTTCATCGTTGTTGAGGTTCGATTCGGGGGTATTCCGGTGGCAGCTTTGTCGAACCATTCGGTATTGAAATAAAAATTGAGGTCCAATTCTATCTCCTCTTTATTTAAATTTTACGTAATTGAATGATTTGTGCTTAAATGCTTGAATCTTCATTGGATGAATTGTTTGATGTTGATTTTAGATGTTTAAAAGTGTTTAAATAACCGAAAAATTTGTTAACCATGGCTTGAGGATTAAACTTGTTGATTTGGGGGTCGGGATCGAAGATTGATAATCGAATAAGTTGAAGGTTGTTGTTTTGATTTATTACTGAATATTGTCGAATTGGATAGTATCATAATAGGTCAAGTGGGTAGGCAATCGTAGGTTCGGGTAGGCAAAGTTTAGGAATAAGTATTTTCGTTGGATGTTTGAATGTGCGTGTGAATGTTTCTTTCTAGTTTATCGTATTTAATTCAAATGTATTCATTTAGCCGGGGAATGCCCCGAGATCACTTGTATTTGTTCACCGGGGAATGCCCCAACGTATCATGTTGGCGGAAAATGATCGTGATGAAGGCCCGCGGCATCGGGTAAGGCACTGGAGCTTAGTCTAGATTTAGTTTAGACTAGGATTTATATTTTCATATTTTTCTATTTTTTTGGACTGTATAATTGGACTGGACTTTACATTTTTGGATTGTTTTGTTTTGTTTATTGTGTGATTATCTTGCGTGCTTTTGTGTGGTTTATACATGTCGTAATGCCAAAATAGTTGATACGCTCTACCAAGCGACCGTGGTTGAACCACGGGATCGAGGGGTGCCTAACACCTTCCCCTCGGTCAACAGAATTCCTTAGCCGGGGTCTCTGTTCGCAAACCAGTTTAAAGAGTCGAATGGTTTTGAAAAGGATTTTCCCAATGATGACTTGGCACACCAGATTATTCCAAGTGGCGACTCTGAACAAAAAATGTTAATAATCCTTTTCCAAAACAAATTTTTATTTTTGTCACTTAAATAATAAAACCCTTTTCGAACATTAAAACATAAATCTTTTTTTGGAGTACGTTAAAAAAGGGAGGGGTGACAAGTCTGATAATTTTATGGAGATTGGAGGAGGGAATACAGGTGGTAAGGTGATATTCGGATAAAGAATAATATTAGAGGAAAGAATAGTAACAGATTTTGAGGATGGGGAGGCTGAGAAAGACGCCACTTGTGAAGAAGAAACAGAAAGTTGATCTTGGTAGTGAAGAGGTTGAAGAAGGAATGAATAATAAAGAAAAGGAGAGAAACGTATTTAAGGAGGAAAAAGAGAAGATGAAACGGATGATGGACTGTATCTGACAGGAAATGTAATGATGAGTGGTTCAGTGTTGATGGGAAAGCAAAGAGCAGCTTTTTGAAATAGGAAGGACTCTTAAGTTTTTGGCGGTTTTGGGAGTAACAAAGAACCGTGTGACATACCTGTTTCTCTTATGCAATTATTTGGCAAAATATAATTATATCCTGACTTTTTAGAACAAGATGGAAATAGTTGCCTGAGTGTTCCATCATCTCTGCAAAATCAACACATGAATGATTCAATTTACTCCAAAATCTTGGAATTAGGATACACAACTAAATGTGTAAGACTGACTTATTCAATAATCACTTAAGAGCAACTTATTCTAATCAAGCATTGAGGGATACTTACATAATTTTAATCATCACCAAGGCTAACCTATTTTTTTCAAATTGTTCTCTACTTAAAGCCTTAGTGAAAATGTCAGCAATTTATTCTTCAGTGGAACAAAACATGATTTATATCAACCCTTTTTCAACATTATCTCTAAGGAAGTGATGTCAAATATCAATATGCTTACTTCTCTTATGTTGGATAGGATTTTTGGCAATATTTATAGCACTTGTGTTATCACAAAAAATGAGAACACAACCTACATCTACCCCAAAATCCAGGAGCTGTTGTTTAATCCACAACAATTGAGCACAGTATGACCCAACAACAATATATTCAGCTTCAGCAGTAGATAGAGGTACTGAGTTTTGCTTCTTTGTGGACCAGGTGATCAAACATGATCCAAGAAAGTGTGCCATACCTGTGATGTTCTTCCTGTCCACCAAATATCCTGCATAATCAGTATCAGATACCTTTTGGATACCGTAACCTAAGATCACTGGTTCCTTGAGATATCTAAAGATCCTTTTTACAGATTTTAGATGAGACTCTTTAGGATTTGCTTGAAATCTAGCACATAGTACTACACTGAATACAATATTAGGCCTGCTTCTTGTAATATATAGCAATGACCCTATAATCCATCTGTACATCTTTTGCTCCACATCAGGACCTGTTTCATCCAAAATAAGTTTTGTAGCAGTGGCTATTAGAGTGTTGATCTCTTTTGCCTCTTCCATGGAGAATCTTTTGAGGAGTTCTTTTACATACTTCCATTGATGTATTATTGTTCCAGATGTTATTTGTTTGATTTGCAATCCCAAGAAGTAATTTAGCTCCCCCATCATGCTCATATCAAATTCACAACTTGTGAGTTTGTCAAAATCATGGGTCATGTTCATGTTTGTGGAGCCAAAAATGATGTCATCTACATATACCTGCACAACCAAAAAATCTTTTCTATTAGTTTTCAAGAAAAGAATATTGTCATTTTACCTCTAGTATGACCATGCTCCATTACAAACTTTGACAATCTCTCATACCAAGCTCTTGGAGCTTGTTTCCACCCATACAAATCCTTATCTAGTTTATACACATGATCAGGAAACTCCTTGCTTTCAAATCTTGGAGGTTGTTTAATATATACCTTCTCTTTAAGAATGCCATTCAAGAATACACTCTTAACATCCATTTGATAAAGAATGAACTCCATATAGGCAGCAAAGGCAACCAGTAATCTAATAGTTTCAATTCTGCCTACAGGAGCAAAAGTCTCATCAAAATCTATGCCTTCTTCTGTATTATATCCTTGGACCACCAATCTTGCCTTGTTCCTTGTAACTGTTCCATGATCATCAACTTTATTTCTATACACCCACTTAGTCCCAATTATTGTTCTATCTTTTGGGAGAGGAACTAAGTGCCATGCTTTGCTTCTCTCAAACTAATTTAACTCTTCCTGCATGGTTATGATCCAATCAGCATCAAGTAGTGCTTTAGTTACCTTTTTTCGCTCAATTTATGATAGGAATGCCTTGAAAGCACACATACTTCTTAATCCAGACCTTGTAGTGATCCCAGAAGTGAGATCAATGAGAACATTCTTAGTAGGATGTGATCTTTGATACTTGTAACCTTTTGGGACCAAGCCTAGTGAGCTACTAGGACTACTGTCGATGTTCTGAGCTGGGGTAGTTGGAGGATCAGTTCCCCCTGTCACTGTGCCTCCAGATTTAGTTCCCCCTATTTAGGTGCCTCCATGTTTGGTAGCTCCAATAGATGAACCAGATTGTGTAACCTATTTCTCGAGTGACTTTCTTTCTGCAGGTTAGTCTTAACACAGGATTCAGCAAAAACTACATGCATGCTTTCTTCAACACATTTAGCTCTATTGTTTAGAACCCTATAAGCCTTACTATGAATTGAATAACCTAAGAGGATTTCCTCATCACTTTTAGCATCAAAATTTTCCAGATTATCCTTTCCATTATTATGTATAAAACATTTACAACCAAAGGTTCTAAAGTAAGAAATGTTTGGCTTTTTTCCTTTTAATAATTTATAGGGAGTCTTTTCTAAAATAGGTATGATCATGTATCTATTTATAATATATGTTGCAGTACTTATTGCCTCAGCCTAAAGGTTTTTAGCAATATTTATAGCAAGCATCGTTGTTCTAGCCATATCTTCCCAGGTTTTATTCTTCCTTTCCACCACTCTATTTTGTTGTGGTGTTCTGGGAACAGAGAAGTTATGATCTATACCATTTGCTGAATAGAATTCCAAGAACCTGACATTCTCAAATTCTGTACCATGGTCAGATCTTATGAAAACTGATGAAGTGCCTAGTTTTTTTTTCAATTTTCTTGATAAAAATTGTAAAGACATCAAAGGCATCTTCTTTAGAGGCTAGAAACAATGTCCAGGTGAACTTGGAATAATCATCAATAATTACAAAAACATACCTTTTTCCATCTCTGCTTTGAAGTCTCATTGGTCCGCACAAGTCCATGTAAACCAGGTCAAGACACTTGGTAGTGCTAATATTGTTCTTTGACTTAAAGAAGATCTTACCTGCTTCCCCCTTACACAGGCACTACATAAATTTTCTTCCTTAAACTTGGTGTTGGGACATCCCAATACCATATCTTTGGAAGAAAGTATGTTTAGTTGTTTCAAACTTGCACGTCCAAGTCTCTTGTGCCAAAGGAGGGGATCATTTTCTATTGCACTTAGACAAGTCAAATCTGGTCCTGGTATTGCCATTATGTCAGCTTTGTATATATTTCTATATCTCCTTGCAGTGAGCACAATCTCTTTGGTGTCCATCCTCTTGACTTTGACTCCTGCAGAAGTAAAAATAACTTTATTACCTTTATCACACAGTTGTGAAATGCTCAGCAGGTTGTGCTTTAATCCTTCTACAAAATAGACATCTTTCAATGCTCTTAACTCAGATGAGCCAATTTTTCCTAGTCCAGTAATGATTCCCTTTTTTCCATCACCAAAAGAAACTCCTCCTCCATTTATTTTGGAAACTGAAAGGAACTTTTTCTTATCACCAGTCATATGTCTTGAGCAAGCATTGTCCAAGTACGAATGCCTTTTACTTTCTTTCACTTTCTCCTGCACGAAATCAATGGTTAGACTTAGGAACCTAGACAAGCTTAGGTCCTATTTTTTGAGTAAATGGATGAATTAAATTTCTTCTAGTCTATGCTCGCAATATGTAGTGCACCCTGTTTCTCTGACCTGAACCAGTTCATTTCTTTTTAGTCTGAGAAAATCTATTTGCCAAGTTTTGATTGTTTGATCTGCTTTTAGCAGCCATTGGACATTCAGTGGTTGGATGTCCTAGGTTGCCACAGATATAACATAAATCTTTAGGATCATCAAAACCTTTGTGGAATCCCAAACTAGTTTCTTCATTATGATTTCTTTCACTCAACTTGTGAACAATTCTTGAGGAATTTGTCCACCTATTAGCTCTTTCAAGATCAAGTTTCAGTTTAGATACTCCTTGACTCAGTTTTTTTATCATGTCTGCTGCATTACTACACTCTTGTTTGTACTCCTCTAATTCAAGTTCAACACTTTCTTGTTCTTTACTCATGGCTTTTTTCCCATTTTCAGTGAGTGTCAATTTTAGGATTTCAAACTTAAGATCATTATTTGAAGAATCCAGTTCTGCAACCTGTTTCTCGATAGTGCAGTTTTCCTGGTCAACTATATCTTTGCAAGCTTTTAAATCAATCAGATAAAGTTTAAGGCTTGCAAGACTGTTGAACAACTCATCCCTGTCAGAAGTTAATTCTTGGAAATCATCAATTAGTGTACTCATCAAAGAAACAAGTTTTGATTTAGAAAACAAGTGCAGTTTAAGTTCAAGTATACTTACCTCAGAAGTATCATTTTCTTCCTCCAAGTCTAAGTCTTCAAGTGCTATGAATGCAGTTTCATTAGCTTCATCATCATCTGAGTCAGATCCCCATGCTGCTATCATTGCACGTTCCTCCTTTCTTTTGGCCTTTTCTTTCAGTTTCTTTTTAGTCCTTTCCTTTTTCCATTCTATTTCCCATAAAGGAAAATCTCTGATCTGATGATCAGTCTTACCACATTTGTAACATCCATTTAGATTGTCATTTGAACGTTTCTTGCTACCTGTTCTCTTCTTCTTTTTAAAGAATTTGCTACAGTTCTTAGTTATGAAAACAACTTGTTCCTTATCAAGTTCAAATTCTTTATCACTATCAGAAGCCTTAAATGCCAAAATTTTCTCAAGAGCTGCTTGTTCTTTGGTTCCATCAACTTCCATTTCATAAGTCCTCATGTTCCCTACCAGTTCATCTAGGGTCATACCTGTGAGATCCTAATTTATCTCCCTAATTGCATTTACCTTAACATTCTATTTTAATTTTGGCAGTACCCTCGTACCTTTTCAACGTGTTCCTCCTCAGTGATGACTTTTCACAAGGAAGTCAGCTCATTTGTTAAGGCAGAAGCCTTGTCATCATTTAATGCAAGGATTCATTTTCCTTCATCTTAAATGCCTCATCCTCACTAAAAAGAAGAGAAATCCTGAATTTCCTTACCTGAGAGGTACCCTCATGTGCATTTACCAGTGCATCCCAAATTTGCTCAATAGTGGTGCAGGTTGACACCCTGTTGTATTCAGCAGGTCCTAATCCACAAACTAAAATGTTCTTAGCTTTAGCATTTTTCTTTCATGCCACTAAGTCATCAGCAATAAATTCACTCCTTACTTTCTTGACTGGTTCACCATCAACCAAATTCATTGGAATTGTAGGACCATCAGTAATCCTATCCCATAATTCATAGTCTTCACCTTGAATGAACATCTCCATCCTGGCTTTCCACCAGATAAAGTAGAACCATCAAAAAGTGGAGGTCTAGTAGTTGACTGACCTTCACTGTGACCAGTAGGAGGTGCGGAATTCATCATTGTGATCTTTTCTTAGGTGCTAGCCTTATTTAAGACAACCTCTCTCTGATACCACTTGTTAGAGTGCGTGTCCTATTGATTTTAATATTATACTCTACTAGTTGCCTATCTGTGGAACAAGTAAGTTAACGTAGTTCACAGAAGTAAAAGCTGAACACAGTATTTTTACGTGAAAAACACCCAGCTCAAGAAAGGTGTAAAAAATCACGACCTGTACCTCTACAAGATTTAATGCCAACTTCACTATTTCTCTTGAGCCTCAACAATTAACAAATTACAAGACTTCTTGTAAACTAGGAATTAAAACTTCTAACTCCTATTTCTACAAAAACACAAATCTTTCCAAGATAAGTGTTCCCAAGTCTTCGAGTTCCCTAACTTGAAGACACAACTCCTAACTCAGTTTATACTTCACTGAGACCAGAACGAAAAACTCATTACAACTCAAAGAACCTACCTATTACAAAGTCTACGACTTGCTAAGTATGGCACCAGGTTCTCCTTCAAGTCAGTGAACTGTTTTGCCGATTGTTGACTATCTTCTTAGTGCATGAGTAAAACACTTCAATGTCGTTTGTTGTATTTAAGCCAACTCCTGATTGAGTCCTTTAGTTGATGTACTCTTCTATCTTCAATAGGACTCACAAGTAGTTTCACTCTTTGTTTCTTCCGTTTCTCTCTAGTCTTGCAGAACTCCTTGATCAACTCAACTTCTAGATATTGCATTTATCTTCTCCTTTTCATCCACTTTGCTTATGTGATAAGTGTTGCAAGCATGTCTGATGTTCTTGCTTATCCATTCATGTTTTTCACAATATTATCTTATCAGTAGCCTTACCTATGACTATTCTTTCTACACTTGTATGACCAGCTTGCACAACATGTTTCATTCACATGTCAATCATTAAAACTTCAGTATTCTAACACACATACACTTATGTCACTCTATTTAAGCTCGGTTTAGTCCAACAGCGATCTATGTAGACATAAATCCAAGACTCTTTTTGTAAATCTCTATTGTTCGAATTTTGACCATTCTATTTGATCATTGCTTGATCTCAATTTTCACGTAGGGTGAAAGTTTCACAAAGATCCGTTATGTTTACTTATTTCAAAAAATAATAATAAACAAAGCAATACATCTGTTTGTGGACCTCACAATTTGAAAAGTGAACTAATCCTTTTCAAAAATCACGACAAATTAATCCATACCATAAAGTTTGAAATACAAGGATTTGCTTGCACTTTAATAACACGACAAGGCTTCCGGTAATACCTGAAAACACCCCATGTCATTTCGCTCGGTGGCGGAGCTAGAATTTTTATTGAGAGGTTGAGAAGTAAATATAAAAATTAATCGAAAGGGGTTTAACATCTACTATATATACATAAAAATATTTTTAATCATATAAAAATAGTACTCCATAATTTTTCGTCGAAGGGAGTTTGGATGAACCTGTCGAGCAAAGGTAGCTTCACCACTGATTCCAATCTCGATATGTGGAATCATTTTGCATTATATATATTGAAATTGTTTGGAAGAAATGGTCGGGGTTCGGTGAAAAAAAAAAAGCATAAGAAGAGCGTGACTGCCCTTGTTCAATTTGACTCAAATCTTGATGCTGCAACTCAAGCATTATAGAGGTGCAAGACTGACATAAGTACCGAAACAACCACAATATGCGCCACTGCCAAATCTTTCACCTCTAATCTTAATCTCATTTCTAATAAATTAGAGATGGTACTCTTAGGAAATAGCTGGCTATGGCCTATATAATCAGTATGACAGAGTCCAAAATTCTAATAGTTCATTACAAAGAGATGTAACCATGAAGAAAATGTCAAGTAGGTACGTAGGTCCACCATTGGTTTGATCATAGTACATTACAAACCTTGATATTCACAGCAAGCAAGGCATATCTAACTATCAAAGTGAAGCAAGGTGAAAAGGAATTAAGTGAAAATAGTGTCCCCTGTCAATGGAGCAAAAGTTTTGAGGGGTTGTTTGGTTTGAAGCATAATAAATTTATTGCTCCTTCCGATCATTTTTACTTATCAGGTTTTTGCTTTTCGAACGTCAAACTGTAGGCACCTGACCAACATTGTAAGATGTTTTTTTTTTCTGATTGCAATTTATGGTATTTTTTCTATAATTTTCAAATATTTAAAGTTTAATTTTGAATATTAAATTAATCTAATTCAACTTAGCTTTAAAGATTAGTCAGATTTAACTCTCTTAGAACGAAACGTAACAAGATTCTTGTGCAAGAATTAACCCAAGCTACATGATCATTCTTCATTTGTATGTGTTGACGTGGTGTGAGACTGAGATTCATGCTTCTCAAAATTTTTAAAGGACACATGGTTTTATTAGTTCGAATTCGCATTACTTTTTTCCGTACATCTTTATTTGTCCATTTTTTTATTTTGAGATGTCTGATAATATTTATCCAGTTTATAAAATCAATGGATAATTTATTTATTTAATGTATTTCTTAAATCATTCAATTTATTATATTCAAAAGGTAAATATAATAAAATTAGTGCTATCATTTAGGGCTTTTTAATTCCTGTCAATTAAAAAGTGGATAAATAAAAATAGAGAAAGGAAGTAAAAAGTTTCACTTAGATGACCCTATACTTGAAACTAAAACTAAAACCCAAGAGCTCCAATTAAGTTTCGTCTCATCGTAAATTTTGAAGTTGAAACTTAGTAGCCGTTTGGCCATAGAGGTTTTTTTTTTTCCAGAAAATTATTTCACTTTAGTGAAAAAAGTAAAAATACGCTCCGTTTGATCATGAATTTTTCAACTCCAATTCCAGAAAATTATTTGGAAAAGTGAAAACAAGTAAAACTTGTTTTCACTTTTTTCACTCATACTTCTCTCACAAAATTTCAAAAACAATTTTAATTTATATTCATGGTCAAACACAACTCCTATGGCCTAATAGAATTTGAAATTTTAATCCATGATGTTATTTTCATGGCCTAATAAAGTTGTAACTGGAAATTGCATTTTTCTTAAATTTGGTCAAAACAAACTTTAATAACAGCCACACCTGTGCTATGTATCATTACTGAGTAGTACTCTATAAACAGTGTTAATTTAATTTAAGTGAAAGCTTAATTATGTCAATTACTGTAATTGATAAATTAATAAATGTTAAAATAAGGGCAACGGTTAAAAAGGGACAGTACCGTCATAATTTGAATTTTTGGTTAGAACAACTTTTGAAATACTGACAGCTCTTCACTGTCCCCATTCCTACACTGTACTATTAAGCCTCTCCCATTTTCCTTCTCACAAATCACATGCTTCTCTCACTCTCTCTTGCTTAGTGAGAGAAAAACTTCACGCAATTCTCATTTTCTCTTTCTCGCTATCGGAGCCGGTAACAAATATCCGGTAACTGAGTCTATCGGAGTTTTTTTGATTAAGAGAAGAGCAAAAAAAAAATGGCTGGATATGTAGGTGTATTTGTATCTGATCCATGGCTTCAGAGTCAGTTTACTCAGGTTGAGCTTCGGCGGTTGAAATCTCACGTAAGTTTTTTTTTTTTTTTTTTTTCGGTTCTCGGTTGTTTGATTAACAAGTGTTGTTGATGTGAGTTTTGCTAAGCGGAATGATTTTTTTTGAGGTTTTCGTGTAGCGATTTTAGCAAAAATTGGATCGATGCATAGTTGATATGAAAGGATGTGGTGCAGTGGAGGAGGCTATTCTGTGTTTAACCATAGGGAATGGAGAAATCCTTTGATTTGATGTATTGATAAGTAACTCTAGAGTGTGAGTTTCACTAAGCGGAATGGATTTTTTGAGGATTAACATGGAGATTTCAAACAAAATTTGGATAGATGATTGAATGTATTGATTAGCAACGGAATGAATTTTTTGAGGATTTTGTATAGTGATTTTAGCAAAAATTGGATCGATGTGTAGTTGATAACTAAGGATGTGATGCAGTGGATGAGGCTGCTCAGTGTTTAACCATTGGAATGGAGAAATCCTTTGATTTAATGTGTTGATAAGTAACTCTAGTATGTGAGTTTCACTAAGCGGAATGTTTTTTTTTTTAAGATTAACATAGTGATTTCAAATAAAATTTGGATAGATGATTTAATGTATTGATTAGCAACTCTAGTTATGTGAGCTTAGCTAAGCTGAATGAATTTTTTGAGGATTTATATAGAGATTTCAAAAAGAATGGGATAGATGCTTAGTTGATTGATTTAATGAATTGATTCATAACTCTAGTATGTGAATTTTGTTAAGCGGTAAATCTTTTTGAGGATTTATAGTGATTTCAACAAAATTTGGATGGATGCTTAGTTGATTGACTTAATGTATTAGTTAATAACTCTGGTGTGTGAGTTTCGCTAAGCGGAATGAGTCTTTTGAGTATTTATGTAGCGATTAAAAAAAATTGGATGGATGTGGAGTTGACTGATTTATGTGTTGATTAGTGACTCTAGTATGTGAGCTCAGCTAAGCGGAATGACTTTTTTGAGGATTTCTATATTGATTTCAACAAAATTTGGATTGAAAACGTAGTTGATTGAGTTATTTGATTATTAACTCTAGTATGTGAGTTTCAATAAGCGGAATGAAATTACTGTGGATTTACATAGGGATTTAAGCAAAGTTTGAATTGAAAAGGTAGTTGATTGATTTAGTGTATTGACTAATAACTCTAGCATTTGAGTTTCATTAAGCAGAATGAAATGTTTTGAGGATTTACAAAGGGATTTCAACAAAATTCGGATCAATGCGTATTTGATTGATTTAATGTATTGATTGCTAAGCAGATTTTTGTAATTTGCAGTTCAATGCTATGAAGAGAGAAAATGGAGGTCTGACGCTGGCTGACTTGGCTTCCAAAATGGAGAGAATTAAACACGGTGGGGAGAATCTTACAGAGCAAGAAAGAGAGTCATTTCTGAGAGATTCCTATAAAAACTTGGAGGAAGATGTTGATTTTGAGCTATTTCTTCAGGTAACACATGATGGCATTTAGTAAAATGTTGTTAGTCTGATACTCTGCATTCTCAAATTTGAAGAAGATACTAGATCCTTTTTCCTCTTCAGAAGCTATAGAGATGGTCTGGAACTGCTAGAAAGTTGAATTCAAACATGAACTTGATTTAAAATTTTTCTTATTTGGAATTACCTTGTTTATCAAACCTTCTATTATACCTCCAGAAAGAGCTTCTTTCACTTCCCAACTATCAAAACAAAGGACAATGGAAAAGGATAAAGAAATTGAGAATAAATACTTTGATAATATTGGCTAGATATTTTGTCATTTAAGTTTTTTTTTTTGACGTTTCTTATACTTTTCTTTGCACATTCATTAGTTCCAAATGATTTTGTGTGTCTATGGAAAAGGATAAAGAGGAAGATGAAAAAAGAAGTGAATAACTAGATTAAAGAGTACCTTTAAATCTCCTACAAGTATACTCCTTCTTACCTTGCAACTTTGCCTACAAATGTATTCGTAGTATCCTACAAGCATTTGGTTTCGTAGTTCTATTCTATGTAAAAACTTTTTGGAACGTACTCGCCAAGAATTTGTTGGTTTGATTTGTCTAAGAACACAAGAATTGTTGAGCTCATGACAGGTTTATTTGAAAATCCAAGCACATGCTGCTGCAAGAACGGGAAATACTGCAAAGAGTTCATCAGCTTTTGTCAAGTCAGCAACTTCTACATTGCTCCACACTATTAGTGAATCTGAGAAGGCATCATATGTTGCACACATTAACAGCTATCTTGCGGATGATGAATTTTTGAAGAAATACCTTCCTATTGATCCTTTAACTAATGATCTCTTTGAGGTTTCCAAGGATGGAGTTCTTATTTGGTGAGTGTCAAATCTTTCACTTTTGTGCATTAATATGCCTCAAGTATGCTGTAAAACTTCTTTGGCTAGACTGTTAAAAATATTGTTCTTTTGCTGCAGCAAGCTTATCAATGTGGCTGTACCTGGAACAATTGATGAACGGGCAATAAACATGAAGAGAATGCTAAATCCATGGGAAAGGAATGAAAATCATACCTTGTGCCTTAACTCTGCTAAGGCAATTGGATGTACTCTAGTGAATATTGGCACTCAGGACTTTATTGAAGGAAGGGTATGTGTATCCCTTCCGTAAACTTTGTTTCTGGCATATCTTAACCATTAAACCCTGTCGCTGTCTGACTAGCTCTATCAACAGCATTCCTTGGCTTTGAGTAGCATTATCTAATATCAGGCTTATCAGCTGAATTGCCTTTCTTTTTTTATTTGAGTGCAAATGTAACCTTGAAACTTATGTTTGTGGGGTGACGTCAAATTTCTTTTTGCATGTTCAGTGATATGATTCAATCATGTGTCTTTATCCTTGCTACCATGGCATTCTCTTGTTCACCTGGTCCTGTGCCTGGATTATTTTGATTTTAGTCATCCACCCTATGCTTCTTCTGTGCAATATCATGGTCTAATTGTTATTCAAAGAAGTGTTCGATGCTTTTGGTATCCCCAAGATACATTCACGAGTTTTAACCTTTGTCATTGTGATTTTTTTGTCTGAGGTTTTATGGCTTGCATGTTTTATGTAACTTCAGTTTCTGCAGTGTTTCGTATTTGTCTAATACTTTATCCTTTTCAACGGTTTCAGAGGCATCTGGTTCTTGGAGTGATATCTCAAATCATTAAGGTAATCCAAATGTGTCCTTACTAAATCATTTAGTGAATTTTAAAACTTTGAAATACTGAAGTAACTATAGTACGAATAGATTGCCTTACAAGATGAAGGAATCAGCATTAAGATATTAAAAATTACCACATACATTTTAGCTCGTAGGGCATAAAATCATTAGCAGAATTTTGTAAGGACAATGATTTTCTTTCATGCTGTTTCAGATTCAACTATTGGCGGACCTCAACTTGAAGAAAACACCTCAGTTGTTGGAGTTAGTTGATGATAACAAGGTAAAAGACACACAATCATTAACGCTTCATTAGGTGACAGCTTGCAGAAAAAATTGTGTTATATGCTTAATAATCGCCCCACTATGTGGGAATATACCGGGTTGTTGTTGTTGTTGATATACTTAATAATCTCAAATCTGTGATCTCAGGATGCAGAGGAGCTGATGAGTTTACCCCCAGAAAAAATCTTGCTTAGATGGATGAATTTTCAACTGAAAAAAGCTAAATACGAGAAAATTGTGACAAACTTCTCATCGGACATAAAGGTAGATAAGAATGAGATGGACTTTGCATCAGTCAGGTGTGACTATGCAAATTTTTAGTATCTGCCACATTTTACTTGGGCTTTTAAAGATAATGAGGGAGGCTGCGGTGCTTATTTTTTTCTCCAATGCCAGAAGTTCTAAATAAGTTTCCATGGAAACAATAAAAAGGATCAGATAGTTCACATAATTAAAGACATCTAGTAATTGAGAGTTCTTAAAAAAGCTATTTATGTTTGTAGAATGAGTGGTGGAAGACTTTCTTGTCCTTCTACCCAGAAATAAAGAGAAGAGCTTTCCTCTTCATCCTTTTCGTGTGGTTTCTTTATTCCATTTGGTGGATTATATAATGCTGATTCTTAAGTCATCCATTTGCTTTTGTAGGATTCAGAAGCTTATGCTCACCTCTTAAACATTCTTGCCCCGGAGTACACTAATCCTACCACACTCACTGTGAAAGACCATTTAGAAAGAGCAAAGCTGGTTTTAGAACATGCGGATAGGATGGGTTGCAAAAGATACTTAACAGCAAAAGATATTGTGGAAGGCTCTCCGAATCTTAACCTTGCATTTGTGGCACATATCTTTCAGCACAGGTAAAAAGCTAGTGTTTCTTTGAGTCCTATGTATGAACTTTCTGATTATTTCCGTTTTAAGTTTTCTTGTGTATGACACATTCATGAGAAGAATTTGCTGGTTAAATCGTTGTGTTCTTGAAGAATTTCAGTTGTTGTAGGACACGATTTTGGTACTAAATTGTCTTCAATTTGCAATATAGACAGAACATGTGCAACTTACGGACCATGTAAATTTGCATTTGATCTCTTTGTTCTTTTAAAACAGCGGGTCTTGGTGCTTTACCGTGTTTCTTTCTTTGCATACTGAATTTCAGCAGAGACTTAAATAAGCAATTTTGTTCCTTTGCCACACTTCTGTAATGGACTAACCAATTTTATGATTAGCAAATTCAGCAAGTCAAGTTTGACAGGTTATAACTACATAGCAAGTATGGTTACAATAAGTGATATACAGATAATTAACTGTAAAATTTAGTTATTTGATTACTTGTCTCAATCTTGAATTAACCAGAATTATCTAATCCGTAGGAATGGGCTATCAACTCAAACAAAGCAAATATCCTTTCTGGAGATTTCACCAGATGAAGCTCAAATGTCCAGGGAAGAGAGAGCTTTCCGCTTTTGGATCAATAGTCTTGGAAATTCATCTTACATAGACAATGTTTTTGAAGATCTCAGAAATGGGTGAGTGTTACCTCGATTACCTAGCCTTGCAAACTTTCTCCATGGCAGCAGGCTTAATTCGTGTTACTACAAAATTTCCTGACTAAGTTAAAGTAAAGAATTTGAACTCTGTTGTGATCTACTTTTGCTCATGCAATGACATTTATATATCTATCTGATCTCATGAAAGTGTTAAGTATTCATACAAAGTGGGTCTGTGCGCAGGCAGGTGCATTTATTTCAATCTGATGAATGTTTGTCTTACCAGATGGTTGCTTTTAGAGACACTTGACAAGGTGTCTCCTGGAATTGTTAATTGGAAAATTGCCACCAAGCCTCCAATTAAGATGCCATTCAGAAAAGTAGAAAACTGCAACCAAGTTGTGAAGATCGGGAAGCAACTGAAGTTTTCCCTTGTAAATATTGCTGGAAATGACATTGTACAGGGAAATAAGAAATTAATACTGGGTAAGTGTTGTCGTCCTTTGTTCTTCTTCCTTTTTCTCTTTAGATATATTCACATCTGTAATATCAACATGCTTTTTTGGCGGGAAGGGGTAGGGGTTGTTTAACTCAAACTCTTTTGACCAACATTCTTTGTTCCCTTTTTCAGCTTACTTGTGGCAGTTAATGCGATGTAACATGCTTCAGCTCTTGAAGAATTTGAGATTTCATTCCAATGGGAAGGAAATCACTGATGCAGATATCTTAGAGTGGTCCAACAGTAAAGTAAGAAATTCAGGAAGCAAGAGTCGCATGGCTAGTTTTAAGGTATAATTTCTAAAGATCAGTCATTTTCAGATTCAGAACAATAGAGTTGAGTAGGCCTTCAATTGATTATTTTGATTAAAACATGCATTCATACAATAAATACACCTCTAAAGGCCCCAACTATCCAACTTTCAGTGGGACGACTAAACGATACAATCAATTTTTTTTTCTGGCAGAAAATTACCTGATATGCTCTGCAAAGAAAGTTGTAACTTCTATACAGTCTCTGGTTTTCAATTGGACAACTGTTTTTGATAAAATTGGATGCTTCTTGTGCATCTTCTTTTTCCTCTGAGTCCGATAAAATATTCTGTATAGTTGTTGGATGAGGCGCTGCTAGTTGAGTAATGCCCCACAAGTTGGGCTAGCATTTGCCTCTTACCTCTCGTTATATTGAGACAGTGAACTGAGTCTGTTTAATTTACAGGATAAGAGTTTGTCAGATGGAATCTTTTTCCTTGAGCTTCTTAGTGCTGTACATCCTCGAGCTGTTAACTGGAGTCTTGTTACAAAAGGAGAAACTGGTAATCTTATGCAGACTTCAAATAGGCTCTTTCTTTCAGTTGCTCTGATTTAATTTAGTTGTTTGTCAGTATCAGTAAGAGAAGTTGTTCTTTCTTGCTATTATTCTCTTTTTTCTAATAGTTAATCTATCAAAATACTATTGGATGGGAATTTGTGTGATGGCCTACGGGATACTGAGATGTGAAGGGAAATTATTAAATGATTGAATACAGTGATCTTTGTAAACATGTACTAAGATTTTTCATCCTCTAATTATTGAGAACCCCAGTCGGGGCACTATGAAGCATGTCTAACTTACTTATGGATAAGGAACTTCAGAATCACTTAGTCAGATGATACTTGATTAAAGGAGGTACCGTGGTCTTACAAGAAAGGGCTTAGTTCCAGCATGCTATGTCTTCACTAATTTCTATTTGCATTTTGCCTATGAAATCTTTTCTCTGATTTTTCCCAGCGACATCCATATTCTGGAGGATTGATACATGCATCAGTGAAGAGTGATTTTAGTCAGTCATCCGAACATTCTCAAGAAATGGCTGTCAAATTGAGAAAGAGGAACAGAGGCATCCATAACCTGGGATATAGTCCTTACCAGTTGAGATCATTCAATGTAGTTAAAAGTAACTTAGTATGTTTGCTCACCAAATAAGGAGGTTCAATTCGAGCTGTCCAAAGCGAAACTTTTCCTCCTCCTTGTCTGAATAAGATAGAGCTAATAGAAGTCCACATCCACATTATTAACCTTGTATTGTCAATAGACAATAGTACATTTTAGAGTTACTTATGTTGTGTTTCTCTATTCAGTCATGGTTGTCAGTACATTAGACTTCTTAGTAATGCCAAATTTTGGTTGATGCAGAGGAGCAGAAGAAGATGAACGCAACCTACATTATCAGTATTGCAAGGAAACTTGGATGTTCAATATTTTTGTTACCCGAAGATCTGATTGAGGTAACTATTCAGTTGTTTAGCTATGTATTTGTCACTTGCATTCCCTAATTCCCACTCGACGTGAATGGATGATTGATGCATTCTATCTTTGAGGAGTCTTAAGTACCTGTCGTGCCTTTTACTTTCAGGCAATTGAATTTACTGCCTCCTAGTACTAAAACAAGTCAAATTACATGCAGCGTAATCTCACGGGCCACTCAATTTTTATTTTATTGCATCAATCAAAAGTCACTTAACTATTTTCTGTAACGCGAAACCAACTAAATTTTGCATCTGCCTAAGTATCACGACAGTCACTACAATCTTTTGCAAATATGGAAACAAATTAATGAGACATGGTAATAGTGATTAGTGACCATTTGTGAAATTAACCCATTTGAAGCTTGCATTGTGTTCTCTATTGACTATTGTTAATACTGCAAAGTCATAATATAACGGTGTGTGTATGTTTAATCAGGTAAATCAAAAGATGATGCTTACACTCACAGCAAGTATAATGTATTGGCACTTGAAACAACCAATAGAGGACCAAATTACATCTTCAGATAGTGAGAGCAGCACAATGGACACAATCTCAACCTCAACTTTGGATGATACTGCTTCTGAGTGTTCAATGGATGACAACAGCAACAGATAATTGGGAAAAAATTTCATGTGTGCTAGATTTTGCTTTCCCAAAGTTCTTTGTTTTGTTTGAAATTTTGAAACATTTAGGGTGTATGGCTTTGTAAGTAGTCGATCAGTGTTCTATTGCAGTTTTCCTTTTTTTAAAAAAATTATATTGTGAATATAGAAGAGGTTATTTTGGTATTGTGCAAGAGATCTTGTGTAGTATACCTTGGGTTTTATATGTTCAGAAGTGAATTTGTATGTAAAAGACCTAAATAATCTTTTTTAATATTCAACGATTTTGGGATCGTCTTGTTAGCTCTATTGGCACGGTAAAAGCAGTGGCGGATTCAGAAAATTTTTTCAGCGGATTCAAAAAATGAAAATATAAATATGTGAATAAGTCAATAAAATATAATTTTAAGGAATGTAATATAGTATATAATTTTTTATAAAGCTGTACAGCCATAAAATAGATTTTTATTAAAGAAAAAAGTCTGGTCACCCCTAGCGGGGATTGAACCTATGAAGTGGGTAAAGTAAGCGACCGTATAAGGGTAGATAATACAAGCTATTTACAACCTTAGATTTTCTACTTTGTATATACAATATGTAACTTCAAACATGTGTTTGATGTTAAGCATGATAAAGCTTTATTTTTGATAAAATGTTACTTAGTCGAAGTTGAGATACATATGATTGAAACTCAATCAATTTCGCTTAGAGTTTATGTGCATATGTCTGAAATTCATATATTTACATGAAATTCATGCACACATCTAAAGTTTGTTGTTAAATGGGGTGAGACTAATCCTCAAACTGTTAGCGCATTAAGCGATAGAAACTTGACCACAGAGTTTTTTTCATTCACCAAATGTGGGGATTGAACCCTCAACTTCTTGCTTAAGGGATGAGGTGCTGAACCACCACACCAACCCTTGTGGTTAGTAATTCGGAAGTATAAATGATAGGGATGATTGCTTGTTCACTTTATAGTATTTTTCATGTAATTTTTAAATTTAATTTTTTAAAATTAAATTAATATAATTTAACCTTGAAACTTAATTAAATTGAATAATTAAAAAGGAATGGAGGGATTATTTAATAAATAAGAAATTATCTGGATGAAGATCGTTGAAAAATAAAGATAATTATATCAAAAAAAAAAAAAAAATAGACGTAAAAGGTTCCCAAAATTTAGGAGTTGTTCTTCCCCCCGCCAACATCCGATTCTTCCACCATTTCTCTTCATCGCAACTTGTCCTTTGTTTCTCCTTCCCAATCAAAATCCAACTTGTAAGTATAATCTATTTAATAAATAAAATATATACTTATTGTTGTTTTCTTTTTCAATTTGTTATATTTTTTATCTTTAACTTTAATGTGACGATAATGGGAATCGCAGTAGCTCAGTTGGTTAGCTTGCTGAACTTTTTACCTTATTGGTGAAGGTTTGATTTTCCGTCTGCCATTTTTCCGCCCCAATTTCTTTCTAAATAGCAAAAAAAAAAAAATATTAGGCATTCAGGTCACTTATTAGGTGATTTATTTATCTATATAACTTGAATCCTATTTTCTTCTACTTTTATTTTTGCAGCTGGATGCTTGTAAATACCTTGTTTACTGAAAAAAAATAAAATAAAATAATTCTGTTTGGCGAGTGTTTTCTGCGGAGATTTGTATCTTTTATTTGATGCAAGGAGATGTTTTAAACTGGGCATATTTACGAGTATTTTACATTTTCTAGATGGTATACAAAGATTATACATATATTATACATCTGCTGGCTATTTTTAGTTTAATCAGTTGGGCGGACGGCTATTTAGGTTAATTTTTCTGAAAGCAGTCATTTTAGGTAATGGCTTAGAAAGACAATTTTGGAGTTTGTAAGTTTATTTATTTTTATTGCTAAGGAAGTTCTTTAGCTTAGAAGTAGGCTTTTGTATGATCTTGATAGGCGTCATAAATGACAGGTGAATCTTGCCGAGGCCGGACTTGAAAATGGTTTCTGAATTGATAAATGCCAACCCCATTGTGTATGAGAAGAAGGAGCGTCAACCTAGGATTGCTCCTCCAAGTGTGGATGAAAATGCAGCTGAAATTATCGACCAGCTAGAAATTTTTGATATCCTTCTGAATAATCTTATAGTATCATCCTTGAGTTAATGATGGCTGAAATCAACTATCTATTATGTTTGACTTGAATTTAATCTTTCTATGATAAGGGAATATCTTTTCGGCTAAAACTCATCCACTTCAGAACCTGTGAGAGTTTTATTCTCAATCATTAAGATTCCGTATGGAGCTTTACTAGCATGCTAAGTTTTTGAGTGGCGATAACATATTACACTGCAGAATACCTAGAGGAGACTTTGAATTTGCAAAGTAGATTTAATTTCATTGTGGTTGTTTCTGATATGTAATTTTGTACCCTGTAGTTCAATGTGAAAGATGAAGTAGGAGAATGAACCTTTTGCTCCTTTTCGTCGTATTTTTTTTCCGCATATTTATTGATGGGACATGTCATTGAGTCGTTCAATGAAAATGATGAATGGAGAAAAACTTTTGCGTCTTGGTGCATGCAATATGTTTGCTAGCTTTCTCTTTTCTAGTATAATAAGATCATTTTATCATTCTTTTTCACCTATTATTTTGCCTAAAGCCTAAAAAATGAGGTTGGAGTGAAGTAGGCATATCAAATGTCATGCCCTCACAGTATTATCTTCTTCGTTCTGGAGGCTCAACTGTGCTACGCGTTCTTCAGACGTCGTCAGTTTTATTCCAAACCAATTTGGAGTTACTGACCACAAACGAGCAGCCATGGGAAAATGAAGCAGTAGATGCTCTGTGTCTTAAAACAAACTCTGCACATAAGCACAACATAATATAGGTGATCCTCCTCTTCCTCGGGTTCTCCGCTGTAAGTATAATTTCCCTTGTTGTCAACCACTCAATGAAACACTCCTTGGATGTCCTAGAGACACAAATAGAAAGATATAAGGGCGATTCCTCTTGCACTAACCGTGAACAAGTCATCCCTTCTCCTCATGTCGTCAGATCCGCTGAAGCATATGGTACTCTGTCTGTTCTTCTTATCAGCCAGGTTTTTAGATTCCACTTTCTCCTAATCTAGGGATTCCTCCTAAATTTCAAATTCCAATGAACTTCCCCTTCATGTTTTATCCAAATTAGTTGGATTTGTCAGTTCTCTCTGGTTATATAAATGTTCATAAAGGAAAGCCTCAACTTATACCCTCCACATAACATGTGCCCCCAAATACTAATCTTGCTTTACAGAAATAGAGAAGATGTAGGAGGATAAAATTATATGTCAGTCTCTATGCTCCATTTTCTGTAGAGACGTGACAGTAGCTAGCTTTGGTTTGATTTTTCTGGAAGTCATTGACGTATGGTTTTCTTGCCTTTATTTGGTTTGATTTTTCTGGAAGTCATTGACATATGGTTTTCTTGCCTTTATTTGCCTTTTCTTCGATATTTTAGGGGGGAGGGGTGCGTAGAGGAGCAGAGTAGGAGGAGGAGGGTGTTGAGGGCATGCACTGTTTGCACCTTCAACATTTGTACTTCTTCATCTTTTGGTCTTTTTCCATCGCAAATCGAAGTGCATATTGGTTTGCTATTCGTAGAAAATAGTATAATATAGGATCACATGTCATGAAAATTTTCAGGGTCATGCTGCCTCCAGTTCTGATTTGAGGTGATATTGTTCAATCAGGGATTGATTGTCTTTGTATACTTCCTATTCGATTAAAGTATGGTCAGTGTAACCAACAGTTTACACATGATTGCAATCTTCACTTTACTGCTTGATGAACTTTTACATTACTTCTCCTTTTGCTTCACAAATGTCAGTGTCCTCTTTAACGAGTAACGCGAGTACAATCCATTTGATTGTTTGTTTTGATAGGATTCCTTCTAAATCTTTTTCTGCCCGTTTGGGTCATCATGTCATTTTGAGGGGAACCAAGCAAGTATGAAGTTCTTGTATGAAGTTCGATTTCGTGGGGGTAACTTCATAGCTATGAAAAGCTAATCATTCCTTAACATTCTTACACTATCTTAGAGATATAAAAGATCCAGAACATCCCTATTCTCTGGAAGATCTAAAAGTTTTAACAGAAGATAGCATTGAGGTAGATGACGAGCAAAGCTATATAAGGTGAGAACTAAATCCGTTTCATATGTTTCTGTTTTGATTCCTCGTAATTGGCATTTTTGTGTTGTCTAAGAAGAGGAAGTTCTTCGATTTAGGGTCACATTCACGCCTACTGTGGAACATTGCAGCATGGCGACCCTTATTGGATTATGCTTGCGTGTGAAACTTATGCGGTGTTTACCTTCACGTTATAAGGTATGCTTTATCACCGTTCTATTTAGATAACAGACTTATATGTGTTACACATCTTTCCCTGTTTACAGTTGATAGAATATTATGCTTTAGGTGATATTCTGTTATGATTTTATAGAAGTCAGCAATTCCCAAAATCAGCGAGTACTGGAGAAGACATTCATACCTGTTAAGGTGGATCAAGCATTACGTCACATGCTGCTATCTCACTCTCTTTCTTTGTGTTTCCTTAGAACTGTCGATGACTTTAACCTCAAAGTTGTTTCCTTCGACTTTGAAATTTTTTTCTTCTTTTTGTGCTTTAAATACTTTTGAGGTGATCCTGTATGATATGGATAACCTATATCAGACGTGAAACCCGCCTCTCGATGTTGTTTCAACATTCTAGCTGCATTTTTAAACTACAAGATTCAATGACTTCTATTGGAAATCATTTACTTTGTTGGGATATTATGCACTTTTTTTATCCTTGTTGTCTTGCAGGTGGATATTAGAGTAGCACCTGGGACTCATGCTACGGAAGCTTCAGGTATTTGTCTCTCTCTCTCTCTCTCTCTCTGTATCTGTCATACAACATCCAATGTTTAGTCAGTATTACCCACTAACCACTAACCAGTAAGCTCCAATTCTTTAGCTGTCACTCAGCTGGGCTTCTCCCATTTGAACCTAGCCAAGCCAGCATTTGTCCATTCCTATTTGTATTGTTTCTCGGACTCTTCAAGAATTTCAACGTAGTGCGTGTCAAATTCTCCAAAAGTAGTGTATTTTTGGAGAATCCGACACAGGTGCTACATTGAAAGTGAAGAGTCCGCGCAACTTAGCCTATTTGCTTTGACACAAGTGTCTTCCTTTTTCGAGCAAAGCTCATGAATCATAATTTATTCGCTGCTCTTAGCATACCACATTGGCATAGAACTGATATGCGTTTGTTTCTGTATATATTGTTCATGCTTTTATTTAATGTAAGAGCAACAACAACATGCCTGGTGTAATCCCACAAGTGGGTTCTGGGAAGGGTAAGAGTGTAAGCAGACCTAACCCTTTGTAAAAATAGAGGTTTTGTTTCCGCTAGACCATCAGCAATAAAGCATCTCAAAGCAGTTTGGAAAAGAGAATAGGAAATGAATGGAGTAACCATGAAATAGAGCACTAAGGAAAGCATCAGTATATAGCATACAGAGAAAGAACAATAACAACAATGAACTAGTGCGTCAATTGAATCACAGGAAACTTAGATGATAACAACAATCGATGAACAAGAAACTACGAGAATGGGGCTAATACTATTCGTAAGAGTAGGTATCGATACTGTTATGATTCATACAGAATAAGCAAACCACAAGTAAAAGAAAACAAGAACAACACACAGATTTACGTGGAAACCCTTGCGAGATAAACCACGGGCAGAGGCAGAGGAAGTTTCACTATAATGGAAAGAGAGTACAATGTGGAGTAGGCTGAATTTTCTGAATAATAAAATAACCCACTAGATCGCACTTATATATTACGTGCGTACAAATAGGTCCTTGGCCCAAGAACATAAAGGTCCATCAATAAAATTCAGGTCACAACTCTAACAATCTCCCCCTTGACACGAATTCTAATTCAGAACTCAAATTCATTTCAAGACAAACTCTCCACCTCTTCCACAAAAGCCCCTAAGGGCACATCGTAACAACTATCACTAACCAAGTCCAAGCAATGCTCGAACTTGGCACTTGGTAGTGTCTTGGTCATCATATCAGTGGGATTATCATGAGTATTAATCTTGCTCACCACAATATCACCACGAGCAATAATTTCACGCACAAAATGATATCGAACATCGATGTGCTTTGTCCTCTCGTGAAACATCTAATCTTTCGTAAGGAAGATAACACTCTGACTATTGCAAAAGACCTTAGTAATCTGTAAGTCTTTGCTAAGTTCACCAAACAGACCCTTCAACCAAATAGCTTCCTTGAAAACCTTTGTAATAGCCATGTACTCTACCTCAGTAATTGACAAAGCAACCGTAGTCTGTAAGGTTGCTTTCTAACTAATAGTACAAGGACTTCTTTTATCACAATCTCCTGCAAAATCAGAATCAACATACCCAATTACTCCATCTCTATTTCGCCCAAACTGCAAACAAACATCAGCAGATCCATGCAAGTATTTGAAAATCCACTGAAATACTTTCCAATGTTCTTTGCCAGGATTTGCCATGTATCTGCTAACTGCACTGACGACATAAGATAAATCTGGTCGGGAATACACCATCGCATACATAAGAGACCCGATGGCACTAGAGTATAGAACTCGAGACATATAGTCACGCTCATCATCTGTTTTTGGAGATAAAGTGGCCGAGAGTTGTAAGTGAGCTGCCAATGGAGTACTTACAGGTTTGGCATTTTGCATATTGAACCTGTGAAGCACTTTCTCAATATACTTTTTCTGACTCAAATATAACTTACACTTTTCTCTATCCCGCATAATTTCTATGCCAAGGATCTTCTTTGCTGCTCCTAGATCCTTCATCTCAAACTCCTTACTAAGCTGGGCTTTGACTTTTATTATCTCTCTCATATCCTTTGCTGCAATCAACATACAAGAGAAGATACATGAATGAACCATCACTTGCCTCCTTGAAGTAGACACAACTATCATAGCTGCTCCTCTGAAACATATGAGAGGTCATAAAAGAGTCGAAACCTCTTATACCACTGCCTGGGCGACTGTTTTAAGCCATAAAGAGACTTTCAATAAGCATACATAGTCCTCCTTTCCTGAGACTACAAAACCCTCTGGTTGCTGCATATAGATGTCCTCCTCAAGATCTCCATGTAAGAATACAGTTTTGACATCTAACTGCTCAAGCTCAAGATCATGCATGGCCACAATACCAAGCAAGGCTCGAATCAAACTATGCTTTACAACTGGAGAAAACACATCTGTGAAGTCAACACCTGGAACCTGACTGTATCCTTTAGCAACTAGTCTTGCTTTGTACCTAGCATCTTCAACTCCTGATGTTCCTTCTTTCTTTTTAAATACCCACTTGCAACGAACAACTTTCTTATCTTTAGGCAATCTCACCAAATCCCATGTGCCATTCTTATGAAGTGATTCCATCTCCTCCTGCATAGCAATCATCCATCGGTCATAATCATCTGCCTCTGAGTAAGAAGAAGGTTCTTCACTGGAATCAATACCTTCTGCTATATTCAATACATAAGCAACCAAATCAGTTTCAACATACTTCTGAGGAGGTCTAATATCTCTTCTAGGCCTGTCTTTAGCAATAGAATATTGTGGCGTCACTGGTGATGAAGAAGTAGTACCACTCTGTATCTCCAGGCTAGACTGAGAAGTAGGCACTTGGTGTAGTCTCTGCTCCAATTTGCAATTCAATGTAGGTGCTTGACTATTGCTAATTCATGTCACTAAGCTCATTTGGAGGCGAAGCACTAGATTCGGAGGGAGCCCGAAGCATATGGCAGTTTCATCAAACACAACATCTCTGCTAATTATAACCTTTCTGCTTTCTGGACACCAAAGCTTATAACCTTTAACACCAGGCTTATAACCCATAAATAAACACTTGACAGATTTAGGTTCCAACTTTCCATTATCAACATGAGCGTACGCAGGACATCCAAATATCCTCAAATCAGAATAACTAGCAGGAGTACCAGACCATACCTCCAAGAGTCTTTTGATCAATCGCGACTAAAGCAGAACGGTTAATAAGAAGACAAGTCGTGAAAGCAGCTTCGGCCCAAAAAGACTTGGGTAAACCAGCATTAGAGAGCATACAACGCACCTTCTCGATTATAGTCCTATTCATTCGTGCAGCCACACCATTTTGCTGCGGAGTATGACGAACTGTCAAATGCCTCACAATTCCTTCTGACTTGCACAAAGCATTAAATTCATTAGAACTGAACTCTAAACCATTATCGGTTCGAAGGCGTTTTACCTGCTTCCATGTATGCTTTTCAATCATAGTCTTCCACTCTTTGAAAGTAGGCAACACATCATTCTTTTGCTTCAGAAAGAACACCAAAATTTTTCTGAAATAGTCATCAATAATAGTCAACAAGTAATTAGCGCCTCCTCTATAAGGTACTCTAGCAGGACCCCAGAGATCAGAATGAATGTAATCAAGTGTTCCCTTAGTTGAGTGGATACCTTTAGTGAATCTGACTCTCTTCTGCTTCCCGAATACGCAGTGCTCACAGAACTCCAATTTGGTAATACTCTGCCCATCAAAAAGTCCTCTCCTGCTTAGTTCTGCTATCCCGTTTTCACTCATATGCCCCAGACGCATATGCCAAAGTTTAGCAGCGTCACTTTTTGATAGAGAGGAGGTAGAAACAGTTGCATCACCTGTAACAGTAGAGCCTTGCAGGACATACAAATTTGCAGAATTTCTCTGTCCCTTCATCACAACAAGAGCACCTTTAGTAACCTTCAAGACTCCACCTTCACCAGTGTACCTATAACCGTTCGAATCAAGGGTACTCAAGGAAATAAGATTTCTCTTCAGGTCTGGGGCATACCACACATCACCAAGTGTCCTCACAATCCTATCAAACATCTTGATCCTAATTGTTCCAATACCAGCTATCTTACAAGGTGTGTTATTTCCCATCAACACAGCACCTTTAGAGATTGTTTCATATGTTGTAAACCAATCCCAATTACGACACATATGAAATGTGCAAGTTGAATCAAGAATCCAATCCTCACAGAATTTGGAGTTACCATCAGAAACTACCAAAAGTTCTTCATCACTATCGCCATCTTCCACAAAACTGGATTTTCCGGACTTCTCTGGTTGGTTTCCCTTTGGTTTTGGAGCTTATCTTTTCTCTCTATTCTGTAGCTTCCAACACTCGAATTTGATATGACCCTTCTTCTTGCAGTAATTACAGGTTTTGTTTCTGTTTTTGGATTTCGACTTATTCCTGTTATCACCCCTAGAATTCCTCTCACGAGTCCTTTCTCCTCGAACAATGAGACCATCTCCTTGAGTCTCCGACCCATTCACAAGATGCTTCATCTTCTCCTCAGAGAACAACGCATCATAGACTTCATCTATGGTCAGGGTATCACGACTATATAAAATCGTATCTCTAAAGGTTGTGTATGATGCAGGCAACGAACACAACAAAATCAACCCTAAATCTTCCTCATCATACTTAACCTCTAAAGTCTCTAAATCAAAGACGGTTTCTTTAAAGACAGATAAGTGATCTTCCAAAGATGCACCCTCAGACATACGATGGTAATAAAGTCGTTTTTTGAGATGGAACTTACTTGTTAGGCTCTTCGTCATGCATAAAGATTCCAGTTTCAACCGCAACGCAACGGCAGTGATCTCCTTCAAAACCTGTAGAATCTGATTGGATAAATGAAGGTGGATCTGAGATAGACCCTTCCGATCCTTACATCGTTTGTCCTCGTCCTTCCACAATAAGGGCATCTTATCAAACCCTAATAGAGCATCGTCCAAATCCATCTGCGCGAGCACAACCCGCATCTTAACCTACCATAACGAAAATCTGGTGTTGCGATCCAACGGCGGAATATCATACTTCATGGTTGCCATCCCCGAGAAAATAATCAACCAAGCTTTGATACCAGTTTGTTATGATTCGGACAGAATAAGTAAACCACAAGTAAAAGAAAACAATAACAACACACAGATTTACGTGGAAACCCTTGCGGAAAAAACCGTGGACAGAGGAGATTTCACTATAATGGAAAGAGAGTACAATATGGAGAAGGTTGAATTTTTTGAATAATAAAATAACCCACTAAATCGCACTTATATATTACGTGCGTACAAATAGGTCCTATGCCCAAGAACATAAAGGTTCATCAACAAAATTCGGGTCACAACTCTAACAGATACAACCACATATCCTACCCTGCAAAGGTACCTCCAAACCTCCTACCTAAGGTCGTGTCCTCGGTAAGTTCAAGATGCACCATCTCCTGTCTAATCACCTCCTCCCAGTAATTCTTTCATGTGCCTCTACCTCTCCGAACACCCACCACTACCAACCTCTCCCACCTCCTCACTGGGGTATCCGTGCTTCTCTTCACATCCCCAAACCATCTCAAACCCGCTTCCCCTATCTTGTCCACCATCATCTTGTCCCGGATATCTTCATTCCTAATCTTATGTCTCCCAGTATTCTCACACATAAAGAGAAAGAAAAAGAAAAGCAGACAAGCTTCAAGCAGTACCACATGAGAGCTTTTTAAGAGTAGTCAGCAATTGTTCTACTCCAGCAACTGATCAATTATTCTGTGCTTGCAGTAAATAAGCAGTTGAATGATAAAGAACGAGTAGCTGCAGCATTGGAAAATCCTAACCTCGTCGACATGGTAGACGAATGCCTTGCTCCGTCTCTTGAATGAGGAAGTTTGGAAGGTTCTTGTTCAGTTTATGGAGATACAACTTGAAAGACTTTCATCAAAAGGTGTCAATTGTATTATCTTGTTGTGGTTGTTTTTGAATAGCTTTTCATTGGTTTTAGTATTTAATTTATTATATTAATAAGGTTGTTATTTAGTGAGACTGTGAAATCACTATGTAATGGTTGACATAAAATAGGTTGCATCTTTGTAAAGAGATATATGCAAGATTTATATCATCATATTCACTTGGTATATTCAATATTTTTAGCCTGTAAGAATACTGGGTGACTCAGGACTTGGATTTTGATTAGAATAGAACTTGCATGATTAGTGGCAAAAAAAACGTTTACCAAGTCCACAATACTTTAAAAGGAAATGATCATTAAGGCTATTAATTAATTTAATCAATGCCTTGATTTGTATTTTTTTTTTTTAAATGGTTTCTTCGTTACGTATTATTCAAATCAAGTAGGAGTACATCGGTAATGAGAGAGGGAAGGTTAGTATCCCACTCTTTGAGAAGAGTTTTATAATCAAAAACTAAAAAATCAAAATAAGAGTAATTCACCAAATTTCTTTGAGAGCTTGCTTCACAAGTAGATTAATCAGTTTCCATACTACTGAATCGCTCCTTTAGGCTTCACAGTTTCCATACTACTGAATTGCTCCTTTAGGCTTCATTTGTTTGCATTTAATGGAGGTCTGAATCTGAATGGTTCAAACTTCAGACCATTAAGTGCATTTGTTTTTTATTAAGGTTTTAATTCTTAATAGGTCTAACTAGGTCTTAATCATTCAGATCTAGAACAAAGTCTTTATAAGTCTGAAGAGATATTCTGGTGTTGGATAATATTTATCACTCTATTCATAATCAGCAGTTACCACCACTAACCACCTCTGCCACCGTCATCATTGTCAACCAACACCCACCACCACCAACCACCTCCACCATCACAACCACCATCGACAAAAAATACCTCTACCAACCACAATTGTCAATCGCTATCACACCTACTGCCTCTTTTATTCTAATTATATTCACCATCACCACTGCCGTCAACAACAACACAATCAGCAACCACTAGCGGTCAATCCCTACTACACAACTCATCTATCACAACTAGCACCACCACTAATACATCACAACCTCTACACATTCTTTGACCGCCACCAGCGTTGTCACTAGTAATTCCACCTCTACCACTACTTCAACTAGTACCATCACTACAATTTATCTCTACTAACAACCATCTTCACATCACAACAAATAAAATCTCCAACTAGCACCAACACATCGTCAATCATCATGCATTCATGTTTCAGCTAACACAATCAACACCTTAAACTACTAACATCAAGCAACGTCACATCACAATAACCATCACCACCATCAATCGCCACCATCATAACAGTCACTACAATACCATCATAATTATCACCACCAATAATATTAATCACTAACATCAATCATTGTTACCGCAACCACCATTATAAGTCATCTCCACTATCACTAACAAACATAAATGTTTTTTCTCAATCAAATACTAATAATTTTATTGTATTAAATTACATACTTTTTTAATATATAATTAATTTTTTATTTGAATTTTATTTTTTATTTTATTATGTATACAAATAAATTTTTTTTACACATTCAGATGTTGAAAAACAAACAGTCTTAATCATTCAGTTTTCAAATCTAGAGATAACATCTTAATCATTCAGATGTGCATTCAGATTCAGACGTCTGAATCTTAGAAAAAACAAATGGAGCCTTAGCCAAATAAGAAACTGATAAAGGAAAAGTTATTAAAGGCTAGTAATTATGGACAAAAAAAATAAATATAATTAACAGAAAAGAGATATATATACCTTCGAATTATGATAAATGATACACATATATCCTTTGTAATAATTTGAGTACTCATATGCTCATACCATTAATGAAACGATAAGTATATATTCCTCACATTAACGATATTAGTATTTACTCGATGGGCAAACTCTATTAAAGAATATTGACCATATCAAATGTTATCTGGTTTGTTTGATTCCTAAAGTTAGGGAAATGAAATGATATTTACATCTTGTTATTTGCAATTAATTTTTGGATTTAGTTCCATAAGTTAAAACTCTCCTTTATCATTCCCATTACCTTCTTTGTTATATTCAGTTTCAAAATATATTTTTAGTTATCCAAATACCTTTTTCTTTTATAGAATCTCAAATTGACGTATAATTTTTTTCTTTGGATAGTTATTCATAATCAATAAGTTTTATGAAAATAATTTATATATAAGGAGATAAAATTTCTCTAAGCTCCCACCGATGTGGTACTCAACATTATCAAGCGCTCATTATAGGTCAACTCCTTTAATTATATACATACACTTTAATAAGCGGTAAAACTTTGAATTTATTTCAATTAAGACTGATGCGTATAGTTAAAAAATATAACATATTATACGTTATTAACTTAACAATATAATACACACTTGAGTACACGAGCAAAAACTTTTTTATTCCACTCTCTTCTTTTAATGTTTGGTTTGTATAGTGGTTGAGTTAATTCATCTTTATTGTTATTCTGGTTTTATTGGATGTCCCAATTTGTGGCATGGCATCTACATCATCAACTTTCTCTTGTGCCATTCCTATTGGCTACGTCCACTCTCTCTCTATCTTTTGGGACCAATTTGAATTTTGACCACATGATGATTGATGTGCAAGTTAAGTCAATTAATAAGATTGAATTTAAGTTTGGTACCTCTTATCTGCTGTAGCAGGTTGATTAATAAGATTCATCAACATCATACACACGTTATTCACGAGAGACTCCCACTTATATTCATAATTTCAAAATTTTAATTTTTAATATTTTATTTTATAATTTTGGTGAATTTCTACATGTAAATCTATAGTGATATACATTGAAATTATTGAGTTCACGTAAAGCCTGTTAGATCCGTCGGACTATTGCTTTTTGGAGATATTTTGTTTTTTCTGTTAGCACTGACGATTTGGACCATATGACAGTTTGTTTTTTGTTTGTATTAATATTAACCAATCGAATTATTTCTTGGTTGGAAAGAGTCTCAGTAAATAGCAAAGGTTGAATAATTCTCCCACCTATAACACTAAAGATTGTGGTGAAATGATACGTACTTCTCCATCTTTAACTAAAGAGATCTTGGATTTGAGTCCTGATAATATGGAGTCGCCTTTGATAGGAAGCGTTTTATTCACCATAGTTGGACTTTCGATGAGATTCAAATTAGTCAAGTTTCAATGTGAAAAAATTCTCACCTAATGAGCCTGATGTTTTGAGGTTTGAGCTCACTCTTTTTCTTCCGTTGAGTCCTTGACATCAAGGTATCAAATGAAATAATTATTTTAGGCTCCAAAAACCCTGGTAAGTAGTACTATATTATTGTTATAAATAGCACATAATTTATGTAATTATCAATAAATAAAAATTAGCTAAAGTGGATTGATTAGATAGAGTGGTTGGTGAAGTGATTAATATTCTGTTTTCTTTTTGCCTTTTGGCTCCCATCATGGTGGTCCTACAGCGTGCATGAGATGGTTTTATTATTTTTCTCCATTTTGAAATCTAAAAAAAAAAGTAGAGAGATAAGATTTGCTATTCTGATTAATTAAAAGATTAGATCATGAAAATATAATTCGTTTAAGTTTGAATAGTTCATTAAATCATCATTTATTAGCTCAGCTCAATTCATTTGAGCTCATTAAAAATTGAATTGATATTGAAGTCCAAATAGACCCATAAAAAATATTTTTTAATTTGTGGTATTATTTATAATCATAATATAATTTATTAAGTTCATATTTTTTAAAAAAATAAAGAACTAAAAAAGAAATTAAAATTTCGTAATAATTGAATAGATTGGATTATCATCTGTTTCTTAGCTTACATAAATACCGGAATGTTTAAGAGATATAATACTTTATCCCAATAATTTGTTAAATTACATCATATCTGTTATAAATGTATTTACATTATAATGAATGTCTATCAAGATCTACTTTGATATCTATTAGGATTTGAAGCATCTGTCTTTTACTCAGACTAGGAGTAAATTTTTCCTATAAATAGAGGGGTTTTGTTCATTGTATTTACAATCTGATGATCTCTCATCAGAGAAGAAATAAGAATTACTCTCTCTACTCTTGTTCTTTATTCTTTGTTATTTTATAACACGTTATCAGCACGATGCTCTAACCAACTGAAAAGATGGTTATGTCATATATACTTCAAGTCTTAGAAGATGTTCACGTGGCCTTGAAAACAATGGTGCTTACAACTAAATCCTTATGTGTTACTACAGAGGTACTTTATACTTGAAAAAAAAAATTTGTATAAAGTAATCAAGGTAAGATTTCTGCATATATGGGTATCACTTCCTCTTCTTCTTTTTTCGTTGCTTGAGAATTTTATTGTGGTTCTTTTGGACTGATTTTATTTCCTTTTCGTTGAAATTCAAATGCTTTAATTATTTGTAAATAATTATATCTACGGTTAATTACTAACCTTTGGCAGTCATTAGAACATGACTTTGTTTTATTGGTACTCGTATTTATAATTGTAGTAATTTATGATTTAACAAATGTTAAGTATCTATTTATTATTTTTCTACTTCCGCTTACGTGATGAATCAAAATTCACAAATTTTTTATTTTTCACTGAATACATGGCCTATTATGGCATTAGTTTTGAGTAAAACAACGCACTTAAGTTTCATCGCATTAATAAAAGATAAGACATTGATGCACCATGATGATACGATATTGGGTTCAAGTCCCAGCGATTTATGCCTAAGACGCCTTTATATGTATAAGATATTGAGTTTGAATCTCAATATACCATACTGATGATATTATGATGGCTAAGGCAAAATCATGGGTATTGAGTGAAAAATCATGAAATTCGACCCATTGAATATGCTCCATTCCATGAAGTGAATGTGGTAGCAATATATGATAAGTCTGAAAT
>NC_061116.1:225439976-225459074 GCF_002878395.1 Capsicum annuum | reverse complement strand
GAATGTGGTAGCAATATATGATAAGTCTGAAATATGACAACTTACTTCATTCTTGAGGTGTATGTGGTAGCAGTGCATAATATGTCTGAAAGAAGACAAGTGATTGAATGCACGAATATACGCGTGGAGGGACAATATGATAATGATTATCAAAAGTGATGATATTTTCACACGCTTATATGATTATAAGATATGCTAGAGAAAAATTTTCTATATTATATGTATGCCTCGATTTGCTTCTGAAGTAGCAAAATCTTGAAAGAGGTTATAAGCTATCATAATTTGATAGACTTAAGGCACGATTATATTCCATTCCGGGGGAATGAAAAACTTATTAATGCAAACGTGCACTTGATTGTGATTGTATCACAACTCACCTTCGAAAGAGGTTGAATAATTTTGAAATCTACTTCTGAAGTAGTAAATCTGAAATTTATTCATGTAATAGTAAACATGAAATTTACTAAAGAAAAAGTACATGTCATGGTAAACTTGGAGTTTACTAGAATAAAATTTCATAAATGAGCGACTGTGACATCTCGAAGATGTGCATGTATTGAAGAACTAGAGGGTTTTTCAAGAATTGTTTATGTCATTTGTTCTCATGACAAGTTGGTTGGACCAACTAATATTGAGATTGGATCCCTTCAAATCTGAAAATTATAAAAGGTGAATAAGGGCTTGTTCACCTATCATGTGATACGTTGAAAAGATGCATCAATAAGATGATCACATGTACATTCATGGTCAACCTACGTTTGACATTCATAAAGTTATTTGTTCAATATAAATTAAGCATAATTTGCAGATTGTGTAATCATGATAATTTATCTTGATGATGATGGTTTAGCATTGAATGTCTTCGATAAATATCTAAATCATTGTTAATGAGAACAAAACTTAATGTATTGATCTGAAATATGATATATTGTAATAGTATTTGTATGCATTAGACCAATAAACTATGATTATTTCTTCCCTCTCAATAGGTTCAAGGTCGGGAACAAATTATTTCATCTAATAATTTTGATGTGCGATATACTATTAATGAATATACCATAATGCACAACGATGGATTTCTCAAAGAAGTAGAGGATGTATGTTAGTTTTCCTAACATAAGGGGAGATTATAAGCACTATGAAATATGTTAGGAATTATCACTATATCCTCATCCAAAAGATAATTCAAGTTAAATGCTAAAAACATCTCATATTAAGCGCAAGTGTTCTTATTTTGTGTTCCTAAAGAACAAAGTCTATGCATGCATGAAGCGTGGAAGACTGATCGGTTCCAAATGAAATAATCCTTGAAAATAAGGAGCAAATAATCATAATAAGAAGGCAATGAGCTCTTGAAGAGCCTACGACATACCACTTCATGAAACCTTATGAGAGGTTCATGTACCTGAAAATAATGAAGTGATGAGATCTCAAAATGTTATGTCGCATTATGAACTGATACAAAATGATATATCATCAATATCTTTGACACAATATTGGCGCAATATTGTGAAAGATTGCGAGGATCTGAATTCTACGTTTATTTAAGCATGCTAACGTAGAAACATTTATCAAGTGACATGAAAGGATGCATTTTGGTAAGCATAAAACTTATTTGATTTGCAGTCCAGACACTTGAAGATGTCATTCATGAAATATTGAATATTGTCACTTGACAAAACTTATGTGAAAACTTGTAAGGATTCAAACTGCTTGAAGCATATAGAAGTTTCTGGAAAACTTATTTATAATCCTTATATTGTATAAGTTTATTGCTTGAACATCATTGGAACTCTTGGATGTCACACCCCCTTTTTACGTACTCCAAAAAGATTTATGTTTTAAGTCTCGAAAGGGTTTTTATTATTAAAGTGACAAAGATGAAAGTTTGTTTTGAAAAAGGACTATTTATATTTTTTATTTAGAGTCGCCACTTGGCATAATCTGGTGTGCCAAGTCACCATTGGAAAATCCTTTTCTAAACCATTCGACTCTTTAAACTGGTTTGCGAACAGAGACTCCGGCTAAGGAATTCTGTTGACCGAGGGAAAGGTGTTAGGCACCCCTCGATCCCGTGGTTCAACCACGGTCGCTTGGTAAAGTGTATCGACTATTTTTTGACACTACGAAATGTATAAACCACATAAAGCATGCAAAACAATCAAACAATAAATAAAACAAAACAATCCAAAATGTAATGTCCAGTCCAATTATTACAACCCAAAATAAAAAGGGACTGAAAGTAAACCTACGCTAATCCTAAACTGATGCTCTACCCGATGCCTCGGGCCTTCACCACGAACGTCCTCCGGGTACATGATACCTCGGGGCATTCCCCGGCGAATAAATATATATAGATACTTCGGGGCATTCCCCGGCCAAATTAATACAATAGATGTCAATGTATAAATCAAAACCATTCCACAAACATTTCACCATTCAACAATCACAAATCCTAAATCTTGCCTACCCAACCTACCCTTGCCTAAACCAATCGGCGTATCATGATACTACCAAGTTCAATTAACGCTCGTTTCAAGTTAAACACACAGTGAAATCAAGCTAATCCAAATCACCAATTATATCAAATTTTTAATTTTCACCCCCAAATCCATTTTTTAACCACATAATTAGTGCATGCTTCGATTTTCCAATCACATCTCATAATCCGAAACCAACATCAAACACAAAACAAACAATGAAGATTCAAACCAAACACACAATAAATAAATCATCCACACCCATAACATCAATAAAGAGTCAAGATAAAGTAAAGATCGGTAGAAGAAATGGACCTCAATAAAACTGATCCTTGTCGATAATAAAGAAATTCGAGACCGAAATCCTCGAATCAGGGAGCCCCACAACGAACAAACCCAATCAGTGTCTCAAAATTTCCAACCGAACAGATTTCAACCAAAAATAAGACCTCAAAGTGAAAATCAAATCACGAATATTAAACGGGTTAGTCACGAAAATCACCCCAAATGCAATATCGAATGGATTGACAGCCAGAATTGGTGTTTCCGGTAAGGATTAAACCAAAATCAAGATCGGGAACAACGGTTTGATGCGGATTTGGATGGAAAAGAGGGTTGGTCGTCGTATTTTCGCTACACCGGAGCTCGACGAATTCAATAGAGACAAAGGCGAATAGTGAACGATGCGGTAACCAAGTTTTCCAGCGAAGCCATCACCAGAACAGTAACACGAACGCAGAATTTAGGTTTCTCCCTCAACACTCACTACCCCCTTTCCGTCCATCTCCGATTATGCGTATAGATCAGTGTATCGTGAGGAGTGTGTGTGTGATTCGGTGTGTCTGTGTATGCGTGTTGTGAAGAAGAACAAATTTTCAGTGGAAATTTTTTGTTTCTCTGTATTAAAATTGAGATTTTGTGTGAGGTGTGTATTGAATCCCAATTGTATGGTGTTCTCTATAGAATAAAAGCAAAAAAAAAAATGGAGTTTAGTGTGTGTTCTGTGCATATAAGCTGTGAGAGTGCCAAAATTATGAGACTGTGAGAGTATGTGTGTGTTTTTCATTGTGAGGGTCACGTGGGTGGGTATTGGGGTAGGGTAGGTGGGTTAGAGTTTGTTAGGATAGGGTAGGTAGGTGTTGTTTTTTAATTGGAGGGATAAGGGTTAGGTGTCTATTTTTGTTTGGGTAGGTTGCTAGTAAGACAAAATTAGTTAGGGGATTGTTATTTTTTGTCATTTTGTGGAGGGATTATCACACGGGTGAGGGTACACGGTAGGATAACATAAAATGGGTTAAAAGTGAATAAAATTTGAACTTTAAGAGGACGAAATCACGTGTCTACATCATGCCCCCTTTGGATGTAAACACATGGTTTTTTCTTACAAAGCAGTAGACAACGAGGCGAAATTTTGTCCTGACCTTTATTTAAAAGCACGGAGCAAGAGGAAGGAGGAAAATCAGGTCTTGACTTAGGACATCCTACCCACCCTAGTTATGAGGGGATCAAATGATGAATATCTCCATGGATTGGAAGGAGATGGACTATACCGAGTTGGAGAGTCGAGTGAGGTTCCATCGAGGTTCCGGTCCGCGGCTGTTATTACATCAAAAATAAAAATTACAAGCTAAAACATAAATGAAATTACAAAAATCCTATCTATACAGCTTCTATTGGTTCTTGACTCGACTTTCATCACCCTATTCTTCAGGCGGGCTCCTGACTTGCAATTTCTTTCAACTTGTTGCTTGGATTTCAATTGCTTTGCTTTGTTGCTTGAATTTTTGTTTCTTCACTCTATTCTCCAGCGGGCTCCTGACTTGCTATTTCATCACTTTGTTGCTTGACTTTCATTTCTTCACTCTGTTCTCCAGGCGGGCTCTTGACTTGCTATTTCATCACTTTGTTGCTTGACTTTTATTTCTTCACTCTGTTCTCCAGGCGGGCCTCTGACTTGCTATTTCATCACCCTGTTCTTCAGGCGGGCTCCTGAAATCCAGAATTAAAACTAGAACGAAAATTATCCCAAATAAGAAATATAATAAAGTAGTATTTCATTTTTGAAAGTGTTGTCCCATTTTCCAGGAGGGTCCTGAACAGAAAGTAAAATCCTAATTTTCAGGAGGGTCCTGAACAGAAAGTAAAATCCCATTTTTCAGGAGGGTCCTGAACAGAAGGTAAAATCCCATTTTTCAGGAGGGTCCTGAACAGAAAGTAAAATCCCATTTTTCAGGAGAGTCCTGCGCATAAAGTAAAATCCCATTTTTCAGGAGGGTCCTGAACAGAAAGTAAAATCCCATTTTTCAGGAGGGTCCTGAACAGAAAGTAAAATCCCATTTTTCAGGAGGGTCCAGCCCATAAAGTAAAATCCCATTTTTCAGGAAGGTCCTGCGCATAAAGTAAAATCCTATTTTTCGGGAGGGTCCTGAACAGAAAGTAAAATCCCGTTTTTCAGGAGGGTCCTGAATAGAAAGTAAAATCCTATTTTTCAGGAGGGTCCTGAACAGAAAGTAAAATCCCTTGGATGTGCATTTCCAATGATAGCTGAATTAAGTGAAGCGAATTTGCCCCTATATCAACAAAGAAAATTTGTCAGTTAAAAACTTAGTGGTGGCTTGCAGATCTTGGCTTCTCAGGTATCTGCCCAGCACTCGTTCCTTTCATCTTTGTTCCAAATCGCTAACACTTGCCCTGTCTTTCCGAATCATTGACTCGGATCCAGATTGAGGAAAATGAGTTCTGACTCAAACAATGGGTTTCCATTTTACCATGCCCCTGAGGTGCACTCTTTTCCCAAATCTGAATGCTTCTACGAATCCAATAGCATGTCAGTTGATAGACTTCCTTTGCTTCATGTTGAATTACGATCATATTTCTTTCCTGGGCTGTTCCTTGGCTTCTCCTCATATAATTGGAAAGACTGGTAGTAAATTTTGAAATCCTTTCTCGCTTGTTTTGACCCAGACTTGACGTAACATGTAAAGAAATGATGGTGATTTTTATTTTGATAAATGACATAAAATGACCAAAGAGCATAAATATGTAAATGAAAGAAAAGGGCAATATCTCATATTCAAAAAGAAAACTTATCTGAATACAACAACCAACTCCAATGAGTATGACATGCATTTTGGATTGAGCTGCCTGATCTTCCTATCCAAACTCCCCATTTGTTGTTGAGTTCATGCCTTTGCTGCTGAGCCGCTTCTTCAAATCCATTGGACTCATACATCACATTCGACTGATGGCATCTTAAAAGACTTTCGCCAACAAATCTCTTTCTTCTCACTTTTTACTTTTCTCTTGAACTCTCCATCGCCTTACGGTGCCTGTGAGGGTTTTCACCAATAAGACTCTCTCATTTTTATTTCTCTCCACTCACCATCGCCTTATGGTGTCTACAAAGGTTTTCACCAATAAGACTCTCTCATTTTCATTTTCTCTCAACTCACCATCGCCTTATAATGCCCACGGGGGTTTTCACCAATAAGACTCTCTCATTTTTGTATTTCTTTCCTAATTTCTTATGCTGAGGGAGACAAGTGGTACTTCACAATGTATCATTATATCCATTGCATGCTTACCCTTAACATTATCAAAAATTGATCTGAAGGACTTTCTTTGGTTGTAACTTGGCTTTTGGTTAAGGTTAGAAAAGATGGTAAGGGGCTCAAATGATACTTGAAGTGGGGGTGGGACATACAACTTTTGGAATTGACTCAAACAACACATTAACTCATGCCCCAGTTTTGTTGCCTGGGTGAATCTTAGATCTTTATTTGGTTGGACCGAGCCCGAAATAGGGCAGCCTACGTATCTCGCTCCCGAGAGAGGAGAATCAGGTCGGACGTAGTTCCATCAGCTTGTTCTTTGTTTTGATTTGATTTTGATTTTTTTTTTCGAACTCTTTTTTTAATTCTTATTTCCTCGACATTTATCTTTGACTCCATTTTAATTCCAAAAGAGGGATATGAATTCTTCGGCTTTTTCTTCAGTGATAGGCTTTTTGATAGATGACGGTCCACTCACCGTTGGCTTGGACTTTCTTAAGTTTTCAGGCACGAAGCATCTTCCTGACCTAGTCAAACCCCTTACCTCATCTACATCTTCCACAACTTTTTTCCCATGATAGGTCATCATAGTCCGCCCATAATTCCAAGGAATCCTTTTCGTATCAAATATCGGAGGTTGGGTCACCGGTTTGAGGACAATAGGCACTGCCAGTGCTCCTTTCACAGTCAAGATGGGCTGACTCAGAGCTCCCACCACTGTCAACTTAGGTTTATCCTGACTTAAATCAACATGCCTTCTGGCGCCCTGTACTATGATCAAGGGTTTCTTTGTGCTTTCTTGGGCTTTATCTTCTCTCATTCCTTCCTGGCTCAATGATATTGCTTTCAAAGACTCCGCTACATTCACCGATTTTTCCTCAATGGTCTGTATCCTGACAATAGGCTTATAACCCTTCGAAGACTCTTTCCCGTCATATATCAATTCTAGCATATTGGCTTCAGCATGGGTTGGCAGCGAATTCTGGTTAATGTTTAGACCCTCCGGGGCCTGGACCAGCATCTGATTTGTATCAATTAAATCTTGAAAAACTCTCTTTAAATGCCAGCATTTCTCGATATCATGGCCAGGCATATCAGAACAGTACGTATACCTTAAAAAATAATCGAGATTCCTTGGCGGTGGATTTGAAAGTCTTCCTTGAATTGGACTTAAAACCTTCAATTTTCTCAACCTATCAAACAAGCTAGTATATGACTCACCAAGAGGTGTGAATTGATTTTTGACCGCCTTCTCTTTTTTTATACTCGGTCCTAGGCTGAAAACTGGGTCTGGAGGGGTTTTGGTAATTTGGTAGAGCGAATGGGCAATTTTGTGGAGCTTGCGCGCGCCACTACGGGTAAGAAGGGGTTTGGGCATATGGATGCGCGCTATAAATTGGGTACGGGGGTGGTGGAATAGAATATAAAGGGTTTTGTGGAGGGTAGTAATGGTGGGGAGAAATATATGGAGCTTGGGCGTAGGCTTGGGCTTGGGATTGGGGAGGTGGTCTTTTGGGATAGGAATGGGTTACAGTCCCCATGTCCTCCTTCTTCTTTTTTCCTCCAAATGCACCAGATCCACCTTGAATTGCTTGTGTGGTAGCTTTTAATGCGGCAAAACTCACTATTCGGCCGGTCTTAATTTCGTCCTCTATCATCTCCCCCATTTTGAGGACTTCCATAAAAACCTTTTCCATTACCGAAAGTAAATGTTGAAAATAGGTCTCATCCTGCGCCTGAATGAAAACTTCTACCAACTTTCTTTCTTTCATTGGAGGCTTTACCCTGGCGGCCTATTCACGCCACCTTATCGCGTATTTCCTAAAACCTTTAATGCTCTTTTTCTTCATGTTGACCAAGGATTTTTCGTCCGGAATCAGGTCGATGTTATACTGAAAATGTTGAACAAATTCAAAAGCCAAATCATCCCAGTTGTTCCATTTATCGATATCTCGATCGATAAACCATTCTGAGGTCAAATCAGAAAGACTCTCGCCAAAGAAGGCCATGAGCAGTTCTTCTTTTCCTGCTGCAGCCCTCAACTGGTTGCAATAACGTCTCAAGTGTGCAACGGGATCACCGTGTCCTGCATATTTCTCGAACTTAGGCATCTTAAAACCGAGGAGAAGGTTGATGTCTGGCAACATGCAAAGATCTTTATAGAAAACACTCCAATAATCTCCGATCCCTTGCAAATTCCTCATAGCCTGTTCTAAACTTTTCAATTTCCAGGCTATGATATCCTGTTCCTCTGCTGCGACAGGTTTCTCCGTATCAAATGGAAATGCAGGCAGCTGAATATACCCATACGGTTCATTCATTTGCAAAGTAGGCTCCGGGATGTAATACTGACTATCTGAAACCTTCAGTACTGGCTCACTGGCAGACCTAGGAAGCCTCGTTGTGGGACGCACAACATATATGGGAGTTTCATGTGGTGGCAGAGCAACGAATATCGGTGTGATCGGTGGCGCTGGCTGAGCAGCTAGTCTTGATTGGGGAGCTGCCTAGGGCACACCAGAACTGCCAGGATAATAATGTCGCGGAGCGAATCCTGGCGCATGCTTAGGTGACTCAGTAGGAGCAGAGAATTGTGCCTGAGAGAGCGGTGGGCAGTTAGAGATATTCCCAAGACCTTCAGGGAGTGGAGGAGGAGGCATTCCGCTGGCCCATGCCGGTGTAAATCTATCAATTGTTGCCTGAGCCTTACTACCTCATCATTGTGTTCAGAACTTTCTTCCCTGTGATCCTGATCTGGGTCAATGAGCGAATTTTCAATCTCCTTGCTAGCCATGGCGAGCTTTGCTTTGGATCTAGTGTAGTATGGGTGACTAGCCAGAGTGCTGCAAACCTACCACTATTATCTGAAAGAACATGCTCATCAAAGACGACATCCGTTAGGATTAGGGCACACAGCAAGCATGGGAATCACATTGGTAAAATTTTGCCCTAAATTCATGTTTATTTCTAACAGCTTTTGAGGGTAGCGAGGTCATTTTAACATCTTTCTGATTTTTGTCTACACTTTTTTACACTTATTATTATTATTATTATTTTTTCGTATCCATCTCTGTTCTTTTCTTTTCTCTCATTATCTACCTCTATTTTATCATTCTTTATGTCTTTTGTTTTTCTTTAAAAGAGGAAAAATAATGAAAAACAACAAAACAAAATGATTAGATCGAACCCAAAAGTAGGTTGCCTACGTATCATGTTGTACATGAATTAGATCTTGCGTAGTTCGAGCAGCATGTGCATAAACATTACCCACTTTTTTTTGCGAAAACGAAAATAAACAAACCAAGGAAAGACATAACATTATAACATTTTGAAAAAAGAAAACAACAAAAACGTACAAAAGTTTGGGACCACTTTAAAACTAAACAACAAGTACGAAACAACATTATAGACCCCTAAGAAGACATAGGTAAAATTACTAATAAAGACTCTAATACCAAAAACAACTTGACTTTGAATTACAGCAGACACCACCCTATAATGACAGACACATAAAAGACTCAAACTGAATAAAGATAAGAAGTGCTCTTTCAGACTGGTGCTCTACGTGATGACCCTGGCTGATATGGACCTACCTCTGAAGTTCTCTTTCTCCCATTTAAACTTTGTAGCATATCCTGTAAAGACACCTTGATGCCGGGGAGGAAGCTTCGGGCCCGTCTTCTTGCTTCATGAGGAGTGCACTTGGAAAGATTATTCAGACACCTTTCTACCGTCTTGAACAAATCTGCTAACTGAACTCTCAGTGTTTCCACTTTGGACCCTACACTTTCATCTTGGTGGTTGTCTACTATGCATTCTTCGTGTATTCTCCCTCTAAGCTGCGTTGGTAAAGGTTGACTGATACCTCGAGGGATAGATTGAAGCCAGACCCCATATCCCTGAGTGTACCCCAGATTATCCAAACTTTCTTTGAGTGTGTCTACACCTAGCTTTGTCGCATACTTCCAAAACTGCTCGTACTTGCTCTTACCTAAGGCTTGGTCCTTTAAGTACTCAACATCCTTCAGAAGATCCACTGCTGGTGGCACGTCCTGCAGCCTACCCAACTGGCGCATTACCCTAGAAGGACTGTATGGTCTAGTGCAATTGAGCCCTAACATAACTAAAGGGAGCTGCGTCTGACAACCCAACAATACTATCTTTGGGCGAAGCCACAGATAAGTCCACAAAATGTTATCCCTGGGTCTTGACTCAAGAAATTCAATCCAAGTGTCGACTCCCACAGGTAACGAGAATCTATCCAAACTCAACCTGGAGTCCATGGCTTTCACTCGATTAGGAATACAACGATCTAACACGTCTGGTCTAACTAAAGGCGCATGCAAATGCTCCATCACCCATATCTGCAATATCAGGTTATTGCCCTCAAAAAATCTCCTCCCCCCCTTCACTTCGGTTAAGGCCTTATATATTTCTGTTAAGATCATGGGTATGAGAGTGAACTTGCCTTTTTGATTAATGCCCTTGTCATTTTGATCCTTATGAAATAGGGCCATCACTACAGATTGCAAACGGGTATTAATACGTCTTTCTTCTAGTGGAAACACTAAAGTACCTAACAAAGCGAGGGTGAAGACTTCAAGATGCTTGCTCTCCCACTTCTCCTTAGTCACATGAAATTCATCCCAAAAGCAATCAAAACCTTCCGAGGGCCTGAATCTAGCGAACAAAAAATTTAGGGAAACCCACGAATCACTTAAACAACCCAAACGGATACCCTTACTTTTTAAACCACAAGACTGCAAAAATCTCACTCCAGTATGATTTCGTGCTCTGATCATATCCTTCTCGATATAGGGCAAATGCAACAAATCGGATATTTCTGCCAAAGTAGGAGTCATTTCACATTCCCCAAACCTGAATACCAAACTATTTGGATCCCAAAAGGTCAACAAAGCCTCTATTAAATCTGTACGAGGGGTAACATGCAGAAGTTCCGTAAGATCACCTAATATTTTAATCAGTTTCTGTTGATCAACATAGTTGAACATTTCCCACCATTTGATTAACTTTTTGGGCACCTTGACAACCATCAGAACTCTAGACTTGGTGGACAAATCCATCATGTAATAACACACAAGACGTTATCTCAAAAATTTGACAGGAGTAGAAGATTCCCAACCCTTGGGATTTTTGACGCAAACATATATCGATGGGACAGACCACATTCATGACTCCAATTTGCCGAACAGAAGTACTGAGCGAAATCAGTCTACTTGGCAAATAACTCTAGATTACGGGGCGAGAGACCTAGGCTAATAATAAGACAATGGCCAACACAAATAATACCGGACCCACCGAGGGTTGCCTACGTATCCCAGCCCGAGGAGAGGGAATCAGGTATGCGTTGTTCATCCAGATTGGATAATTAGCGATTAACTAATAAATTGACCCTAACTTAAGAGACACAACCAAAAACAAACGAATAAAACTTTTGGATTTTCAGCTAGACACTTTAATAAAGACTGACACCACCATTTATGAAGAAAAAATCTTTTTGGTATTTTGTTTTTGACAAAATAGTAGAAGAGGCAAACAAACTTTTTTTTTTGAATTTACGGTACTTTGAGAAGACAAATGCAAAACGTAAAAAAATCTTTTTGAGTTTTTGGATTGTGAAGAGCCAAAGCCATAAAGAATTCTAAAATAAACTACGACATTCCTCTTTTTTTTTTTTCATTCTTTTCGACTTACTTTTTCTATTTTTTCTTTTTCGTTTTTGCCTACGCACCTTACTCCTAACAATTTTTTTATTTTTTTTTTTCTTTTTTCAAAAATCAGTTCGTAAAATGACCACGTTACCCTTAAAAATGTAATAGTTAGCACGTAGGGATGCTTTAGAGGGGAGTCTCCTACAAAGGGCCATGTGGGTCCCGCTAGGTCTCAGTATGATGCACATAAGCATGACCTAAAGGTTGACCTACGTTGTGGTTCACTAACAAGGCTGTTTGGGGGAGCGTATGGTCGATAGTGGTTACTTTGCTTTCCACCTACTCCATAACACTGACGGCTCCCCCCCTAAAAATAAGGGTGACTCAACTAGAGGTTGTGTACAACACGTGTACTACAGACTTGTTGCAGAAAGAAGGTCAGGGGGTGGACTCATGATGACAGATATAAAGCGGTAACATGTAGGATAAATACTATAAACAAAGAGCACGAAAACGTACAAAAGTGAAAATAACATCAACAATAATCACAAACAATGCTTATACACTCGTAATGCCAAACAAAGCCGATACGACTCAAAAATAAGCTCGAATTCTCAACCGTCCCCAGCAGAGTCGCTAGAGCTGTCACACCCCCTTTTTACGCACTCCAAAAAGATTTATGTTTTAAGTCTCGAAAGGATTTTTATTATTAAAGTGACAAAGATGAAAGTTTGTTTCGAAAAAGGACTATTTATATTTTTTATTCAGAGTCACCACTTGGCATAATCTGGTGTGCCAAGTCACCATTGGAAAATCCTTTTCTAAATCATTCGACTCTTTAAACTGGTTTGCGAACAGAGACTCCGACTAAGGAATTCTGTTGATCGAGGGGAAGGTGTTAGGCACCCCTCGATCCCATGGTTCAACCACGGTCGCTTGGTAAAGTGTATCAACTAATTTTTGACACTACAAAATGTATAAACCACATAAAGCACACAAAACAATCAAACGATAAATAAAACAAAACAATCCAAAATGTAATGTCCAGTCCAATTATTACAACCCAAAATAAAAAGGGACTGAAAATAAACCTGCGCTAATCCTAAACTAATGCTCTACCCGACACCTCGGGCCTTCACCACAAACGTCCTCCGGGTACATGATACCTTGGGGCATTCTCCGGCGAATAAATATATACAGATACTTCGGGGCATTTCCCGGCCAAATTAATACAATAGATGTCAATGTATAAATCAAAACCATTCCACAAACATTTCACCATTCAACAATCACAAATCCTAAATCTTGCCTACCCAACCTACCCTTGCCTAAACCAATCGGCGTATCATGATACTACCAAGTTCAATTAACGCTTGTTTCAAGTTAAACACACAGTGAAATCAAGCTAATCCAAATCACCAATTATATCAAATTTTTAATTCTCACCCCCAAATCCATTTTTTAACCACATAATTAGTGCATGCTTCGATTTTCCAATCACATCTCATAATCCGAAACCAACATCAAATACAAAACAAACAATGAAGATTCAAACCAAACACACAATAAATAAATCATCCACACCCACAACATCAATAAAGAGTCAAGATAAAGTAAAGATCGGTAGAAGAAATGGACCTTAATGAAACTGGTCCTTGTCGATAATAAAGAAATCCGAGACCAAAATCCTCGAATCAGGGAGCCCCACAACGAACAAACCCAATCAGTGTCTTAAAATTTCCAACCGAACAGATTTCAACCAAAAATAAGACCTCAAAGTGAAAACCAAATCATAAATATTGAACGGGTTAGTCACGAAAATCACCCCAAATGCAATATCGAATGGATTGACAACCAGAATTGGTGTTTCTAGTGAGGATTAAACCAAAATCAAGATCGAGAACAACGGTTTGACGCGGATTTAGATGGAACAGAGGGCTGGTCATCGTATTTTTGCTACACCGGAGCTCGACGAATTCGATAGAGACAAAGGCGAATAGTGAACAATGCGGTAACCAAGTTTTCCAGCGAAGCCATCACCAAAACAGTAACACGAACGCAGAATTTAGGTTTCTCCCTCAACCCTCACTACCCCCTTTTCGTCCATCTCCGATTATGCGTATAGATCAGTGTATCATGAGGAGTGTGTGTGTGATTCGGTGTGTCTGTGTATGCGTGTTGTGAAGAAGAACAAATTTTCAGTGGAAATTTTTTGTTTCTCTGTATTAAAATTGAGATTTTGTGTGAGGTGTGTATTGAATCCCAATTGTATGGTGTTCTCTATAGAATAAAAGCAAAAAAAAAATGAAGTTTAGTGTGTGTTCTGTGCGTATATGCTGTGAGAGTGTCAAAATTGTGAGACTGTGAGAGTATGTGTGTGTTTTTCATTGTGAGGGTCACGTGGGTGGGTATTGGGGTAGGGTATGTGGGTTAGAGTTTGTTAGGATAGGGTAGGTAGGCGTTGTTTTTTAATTGGAGGGATAAGGGTTAGGTGTCTATTTTGTGGATTGTTATTTTTTGTCATTTTGTGGAGGGATTATCACAGGGGTGAGGGTACACGGTAGGATAACATAAAATGGGTTAAAAGTGAATAAAATTTGAACTTTAAGAGGACGAAATCACATGTCTACATTGGAGAGTTTTCAAAGTAATAGATTATTTGTTGAAATACGAAATATATCGAATTGGATTGGTTATGAAGTATCATATATTAGTGCAATTGATGCACTCATGTACCTTGCAAATAATACAAGGCCTATAGCCTTTTCAGTCAATTTGTTAGCAAGGTATATTTCTGCTCCTACTATGAGACATCAAAATGGGATAAAACACATGAGCTTGTTTTATTCTAAAGATTGCACTCCCGATCTTATTGGTCATGCTGATGTTGGGTATTTATCTGACCCGCATAAAGCTCGATCTCAAATAGGTTATGTGTTCATATGTGGTGGTACTGTCATATCTTGGAGATATACAAAGCAGTCTATCGTAGCCACTTCATCGAATCATCCTGAGATAATAACTATTCATGAAGCAAGCCGAGAATGTGTATAGTTGAGGTCTATGATACATCTCATTCGAGAAAAATATAGTGTGAAATATGACAATCTACCTATAATTTTATACAAAGATAATTCAACATACATAGCACATCTTAAGAGAGGATTCATAAATGGAGATAGAACGAAACACATTTTGCCAAAACTTTTCTATGTACATGAGCTACAAAAGAGATGATATTAATGTGCAACAGATTCGTTCAACTGACAATGTGACTGATTTATTCACCAAATCTTCTCCAATTGCAACTTTCAAGAAGATATTGCACAAGATCGAGATGCAAAGGTCAAGGATGTTCTCATTAGTGGAGTTAATACGCACTGTACTCTTTTTTTCTTACAAGGTTTTGTCCCATTAGGTTTTTCTTGTAAGGTTTTTAATGAGGTAGCTGAAATGTGTATTATTAGAGATGTGTACTCTTTTTCCTTCACTAGATTTTTTTCCTACTGATTTTTTCTAGTAAGGTTTTAACGAGGCACATTATCTACCAATTAGACATTCAAGGGGGAGTGTTATAAATGTATTTACATTATAGTGAATGTCTATCAAGATCTACTTTGATATCTATTAGGATTTGAAACATCTGTCTTTTACTCAGACTAGGAGTAAATTTCCCCTATAAATAGAGGGGTTTTGTTCATTGTATTTACAATCTGATGATCTGTAGAAATAAGAATTACTCTCTTTTCTCTCTCTACTCTTGTTCTTTATTCTTTCTTGCTTTATAATAATATCCCGAATTTTTAAATTTGTGATACATATTTTTAGACTTGATGCATATGCATTGTGATACATTTGTAATTTAGTGGTTAGTTAAATAAGGAAGTAACTAATTTTCAATTATTACGGGGAGTAAAATTAGGCACAAATCGTGGAAATGTTCCAGATGTATCACAATGATACATTTCGTAAAATTACTCACTAACCATTAAAAATTCAATCTCACACCAAAATAAATAATTTACATTTATCAAACATATGTTAAATGTACCAAACATTTATAAATAAATTAAAAATATAAATCACTATCACATTGTTCAATTTCTCCTCTTTTCTTAATGGTTACAGACTTAAAAGTTGAAAAAAAATTTCAAAATTGATAAAAGAAAAGTTAATAAAAAGATTAAAAAAAAAAAAAAAGACAATGAAATGGGTGAAGAAGTTGCAATAAAGGAGACGGAAGTTGTATCAATTGATGATAATTTGGGAGAGATTTTAGGGAATGAAATATTTGAAAAAAAAAAAATCTTCAAAGAAAAATAGATTGGATGCATTAATTGTAGAGTAAAAGTAGGGTGACAGTTTTATTCATATGTATCAAGAGTAAAATATAAAATTTTAAGTAATTGTTTAAAAGAAAAAAGATTTTGGGTAGTAAAATATCTTAAGTTTGTAATTTTGTGTAATTTATCTCAAATGATTCTTTTAGCAAGTCAATAATTTATCAATTTATTAATTAAACCATTCTAACACGTCTAAATTCAATTCATTCCGTTTATTTGACACGCCTTACTTAAAGTACCAAAGTTTGTTATGGAAAAAATTGTTGTTATGAGTCTTGTAGTGATAAAATCGTCTTTATTTAAGGTGATATTCTATACTCTAAAATTTCTATTATTGTGTCAAATTAATTTATTCAACATGTGACAAATTTTTTGGTATTCTTAAATTATGTATAAAATATGCTCGCTCTCTATTTTAATTTATGTGAAGGGATACAAAATATGAGAGTAAAAATATTTAATTTTGATTATAAGTTCATTAAATATTTTAAAATAAATTTTATATATTTAAAAATTATACAAAAATACTACAAGTAAACATATATAATGATTCAAAATATTTAAAAATTTCTGAAAAAATTATAGTTAAAAATATCCATTTTACTACCAAAGAAATTAGAGATAATATATCGAAACATCCTTAAACTTGTAGTCAAAAATTATTTTAGACCCTAAATTAATCGGACAATTATTTACCCGACTTAACAACTTTAAGTGAATTTTTTTCCATCCTAATTGCTGACGTGATAATTTTTAAAAAAATCAGCGCATAATTTGCTTTAAAATGATTGAAAATGGTGGGTCCCACCTTTTAATTTTACAAGTTTTCTTTCTTTCTTTATAGATATATATAACCACGCCCTTCCCCCACCCCCACCCCCAACACCCCCATATCTTCATCTTCTTCATACCCCCCACCCCATTTCTTCATCTTCTTCGTATCCTCCACCCACACCCCATCCTGTTTCTTCATCTTCTTCATTTAGGCTAATTTTTTTTTTTCAAGAATACCATTACTAAGCTCTAACCTCTCCCTTCATTAATTTTTTTTTACTTTTATTTAATTTTTTCAGATGACTACATCCAATTTGTGATGATAAATAACTTATGACAATTTATCACTTACTCGTCGTGTACTTATTGGAGCATTTAAGAAGGTTTGAAATGATAGTGTTAATGGTGAAAAAAAACTAAAGCAGGAAGCATTTTCATGGCAGATCGGAACAAAGGAACGAATATTAGTATTATTATTGCTAAATCGTTTGGTAGATCTGAAATTATTGTGGATGAGTTTAGGTTTTGTTCTACTTGCAATTGTTGATTTCTAAATGTTGATAGAGGAGTCATGGCTTAATCTACATGAACAAGTTATTTATTAATTTCTTGTTAAATTCGAATCAAGTTATTGGTGTTAATGGTGAAATATGGTGTTAATGGTGAAAAAGAAATTAAAGAAGGAGGAGAAAAGGGGGCTGGGGGGTTGTTCAAGAATTGAAGGAGGAGGAACGGGCCGGGGGGGGGGGGGGGGGGGAGGGGAAGAAAGAAGAAGAAGAAGTAGGGGGGTTCTTATATTATATATATATATATATATATAAAGTACAAATATATTTTTTGCTTTTTTTAAAAAAAATATAAAAATAGTATGTTTATTGGATTGTTTTTTTAAAAAAATTACAATTTTTTACGTGGCAGTGACATGGCACTGATTTGGCAATTACGTGGGGCGCGTGCACTTCACTCTCCATATTGAGAGTGGTATAATTTTTTTAGGGTGGAAAAAAATTCACTTAAAAGTTGTTAAGGGGGTAAATAATTGCTGATTAGTTTAGGGTTTAAAGTAAATTTTGTGAGTTTTTCGATTTATTATCTCACGAAATTATGACATAGTGCCTTGTTGGGACATAAAAAATGATCTAACCAAGTTGACAATAATGCATCATATACATGACATAACTACTATCAATAAATTTGATTAGTGGAATTGTTACAAAAATAATAAATATATTGATATGGTATGTACAGTCACCCCTTTATTAAATTTATAAAGCAAAATAAGCTTTTTGCTTTACCAAAAAAAAAAAAAAAGGGATCGTACGTGGGAGGTTTTAAGCGCTTTTATACCGTAAATAGACAAATATAACATCAAATGCAATTCATGTGACAATATTTAATAAACATAATATATACTGTAAACAAACAATATTTCATAAATTTTTTTGTATTAAATATGCCATGAGATCTTTGAGACAATAAAATCATGTTAATAAGTTTAAAATAAATTTAAGTTAAAATTATTTTTGAATAAAAATGCACGCATTTAATTATTATTATTATTTTGAAATGAGCTATTCAGTAATAATGTTAGGTAAATGAAATGATTACACTATGTAGAAAAGCGGGGTCTTGAGGAGGGCATAATGTTATAGAGATAGAAAAAGTCTGCTAACGGATTCAACAAAATCAAGTAACTTTGCTGCACAACTAACAATATTTGTCTAAAATTCAATACGTATAAACTAAAAAGTCTAACTTGGATCTTGAAAGAAAAAATATATAGAAAGTGCTACAATAACAAATAGCATAAAAGTCTCAACAATGATTAAATAGCAGAGTATTTTAATAACAGCTCAATTATCATTATTAATTATTTCTTTTTTTGGCGAGAGAGTTTAATTATTTTGCTGAATACTAATTTTGTATTAAAAAACATATAAGTGTATAACAATCATATAATAACCAATTTACTGTGTTTTGAAAACCTTATCATATGTCATTTTCTCCCAACCTTTCCTTATAAGCAATGAAAAGATCAGATTGATCCACTACATAATTACTATGATGCTACACTTTATTTTTTTTCAAACTATAAAACCCCATCATTTTTATAGTTTTAGGAAACATCATAAGAATCTTGATTTACAAAACATGGCAAGGAAAAACATTTTTTTACATTATAATATAGTGTTAATTAGTTTCTTGGTATTTGTGTTGTTGGTGACAGAAGCGGCACCTCAAAGTGCACTGGTAACTGAACTTCCTGGATTCAATGGCA
>NC_061116.1:225407978-225436976 GCF_002878395.1 Capsicum annuum | reverse complement strand
TAACCTCCCTTATTCTTCATGTTAGTAGTCGCATTTTTTATGAACGGTATGTCATTTGATAGTTACCTCAGTGAAAATCTTGTCTCTGCCACTGCTGTTATGGTTGTTGCAAACTTAAAATGAGGGACTAATAGCATGTTTGTTTAATCTTTAGGTTAAAGAATCCTTACATTATAATGTATTTTCACACGTTGTAGTCGATAACCTCCCTTATTCATCATGTTAGAAGTCCCACTTTTTATGGAAGGTTATGTCATTTGATAGTTACCTTGGTGAAAATTCTGTCTCCACTACTGCTTTTACTATTGTTGCAAACTTAGAATGAGGGACTAATAGCGCATTTGTCTAATCTTTTGGATAAACCGTCCCTGCGCTCACTCTTCCAAGACTTTTGCTCTTAGGTCATTCTATTCGCTATTCGACTTTTCTTGATCTTGCAAATCCTCTCTTTTCCGCTTTCTAAGGAATGTCAAGCCTGTCTGTTTACGAATCCTCTGTTCATGAATCGGATGTGTGATGGGACACCTTCCTTGATGAGGATTGCTAAAATCTTTCTTTTTTAATGAAAAAGACCGGGTTTCTAAGCTAGATGTGGGAAGTGGAGGTTCTGGAGACAAGCTACCTGTGTCATGTAGCTCGTTTAGAGCAATAAGGAATTCATTCTAACAAATAAGATGTATCGAGTTATTAGTCTATTTTCACATGTTGTAGTAGATAACCTCCCTTATTCTTCATGTTAGTATTCCCATTTTTATTGACGGCTATGTCATTTGATATATAGTTATCCTTTTATGGATGTGTGGTTACCTGGAGTTATCTTTCTGATAGTGTAAAAGCTTTTTTTACACATTCAATGTACAAAAGCTGAAAGCTTTTTAATCTTATACACAGGTAATAGGTCAACCAAAACTGTGTTTTGGATTTGACAGTCTCTGCCATTGACATAAAAATGTTGATTTCTCCCTCGACAGATTTGAAAGTTCTTTTAACCAGCTCAAGTAAAAGATGTTAGTTGGAAGTGTAGTCCGTAGAGATGCAGTTGCTAATTCTTATTCATCATAACCAAAGGATTTCTTTGTTTTTTTATAATAAGGAAGGATATTTCTTTTCATTGCAGGACCTTTTAATTTTGAGTTGGGAAAGCCAAGCGGTAGCCTGCCGTCTCTGCATAACAATCCATACAGTTGGTCCAAGGTTATTATTTTTGTTAATTCTACTTGATCATATGCTTGCATTTCATCAGGAATTATGAATATAACGACAGCATTTGATTCTTCCAGGTTTCCAGTGTAATATATCTGGATTCTCCTGTTGGTGTTGGATTATCCTACTCGGGAAATGAATCTGACTATGTGACAGGAGACTTAAAGACTGCATCCGATAGCCACTCGTTTCTCCTCAAGGTAAAAAATATAAAATCAATTCGATAGTCAAATTTGCTTATTATACACTAGAAATCTGAGCAGCTCGCACAGGCGGAGTTCTAAGTTTGATAGTTGTTCCGGATAATAAAATTCATTTATTTCTATGTCCTTATAACTCATTCATGGTCTGCTAAATGATGCTCTCTGTAGTGGTTTGAGATCTACCCGGAGTTCCTCACGAACCCATTTTACATAGCTGGAGAGTCTTATGCTGGAATATATGTGCCAACTCTGTCTTACGAAGTAGCAAAAGGTAATCTGGATCTTCAATGAACATGTATTGGTTGGTGGTGCGCTGGGGGCTAAACAAACTAACCTTCTGCTGCTTATTCTTATAGGCATTGATGCTGGAGTAACGCCCGCTATCAACTTTAAGGTATATATGTTTCAAGATTTTCACTTGTTAACTAGTTGTCTGGGCTGTAAACTCTTTACCTTCTATTGTACAGGGTTACATGGTGGGAAATGGCGTGACAGATGACAAAATAGATGGTAATGCTCTTGTTCCATTTCAACATGGTATGGGCCTCATTTCAGATAAATTGTACGAGGTATTTGCTTCTTCTTGTTTAATTTTTTAGTGCTCGAGTCATTTGACTTCTGAACTTTTTTAGATTTCTGGAAGTCATAGCTGGCAAAACATGATGCTTTGAAGCCTGTAATGCTTTTAATTAGGACACGTTTCAAATCATTGTAGCATACATAACACATATTGGAGGCTTACTAGCTTCAGGTATATATGAGAAGGTTTATCAAACATAGATGAAATTGCCAAAAGATAGCGAATCAGTTCTAATCCGCTAAAAAGACGTCACAAAACATATGTTTAGCTATGTTTATACATCTACCACTCCAATATATCAGCAAAAACATAATCATTGCCTCTTTGTCTATTAGCAACTGGGCCCTGATTATTCTTTTACATGCTCAGGAAGTTACTGTTGCATGCCATGGAAATTTCTACGAACCAATGAGCAGTAACTGTTCAGACAAGCTTTCTGAAGTTGATCTGGTAAGGTGTTATTTTGTTGAGACAGCAATTCATTGATCTGCTTTATTGATCCAAATTCACCTTTTCGCCTATTGCAGGCAGTGAAAGATCTAAACTTGTACGACACTCTAGAACCATGTTACCACAGCAAAGAACCCAGTGTAATTACCACTGGTAACTCGAAACTGCCAATGAGCTTTCGTAAACTAGGTGAAACAGAAAGGCCTCTTCCTGTCAGAAAAAGAATGTTTGGCCGTGCATGGCCTTTTAAAGCTCCAGTAAGAGAGGGACGTGTTCCAACTTGGCCGGAGATTCTCAATGGTTTAGAAGTCCCTTGCACTGTAAGTCACTCTTGATTTTTTTGTTCCTTTTTGTTTGTTCTCTGACTGTTCTCCATTGAATTCCCAACTTAACTTATTACATAAAAACAAATCCATTGCTCTAGCTATGCTTCCTCTTTTGGTTTCCATGAAAGTTGCGAGTACTTTATCTCTTAAAGTATACTTACCCAGTTTCTCTATTGTCTAACTGTTGTCTTCCTAATTTTGAAATTCTATCTTTCCTAGACAACTGATACTCTCCTATCCAAAGATTCAACACCATTCTATATAGAGGATAACTTAATTTAAAAAATTGTGATGTCACAGCTAAAAAAGTCTCAGCGACCCTATTTGCCAAAGGGTCATCTGTCTTCTGATAGTTTCCTTTATACTCAGCTAACGTTATATGGGTGTCAATAAGCTTTCTTATGCATATTTGCTGCATTAAAAGTGGTTCTCAATCAATTGATGAGTGGGGAAGTAGAGCTTTATGGGCCTTTACTTGTTCAAGCATTTTTTTTTTTAATCTTGTCAATAAAATGCGTGAGCAAGAAAACGCTTTAAGCTCGGGACAATTAACCATCCTGTTAATCTTGAATGACTTGAATTTTTAAGTTTTGCAAGGACTTGCTTGTTTTAGAACCCTCGCTTTATCCTATAGTGACCTCTTTAATGAAGTAAGTTCCGTATCTATAACTGGTTTCATATCTATAACTGGTTTACTTTTAATAGTCAGCATAACCTAAGATGAAATATGCAGGATGATCGTGTTGCTACTGCTTGGCTAAACAATGAAGATGTTCGTAAAGCAATTCATGCTGAACAAGTAAGATACGATTTTCTCATCTTGTACTAGCTTTAAAAATGGTGATTTACCTTTATTCATAAAAAATTAGAGTTGGTGATTCACGGTTCAATGTTATGGTACAACAGACAACCGCCACAGGTCCCTGGGAGCTATGCACAGGCAAAATAATTCTAAGTCATGATTCTGGAAGCATGATTAAGTATCATAAAAACCTCACAACTCGGGGATACCGGGCAATCATATACAGGTCCAATTGATTACAACGTTTCTAAATTCTCTATGCATTTTTCTGTCCTTCTGAATTACTGTCGATCCCTCGTTTCAGATGATACAAATCTGATGTCATCTATGGTTTCTTTCTCTCCAATTTAAATGTGCTATGTAAATGTAAAGACTAGTCAATGACTAGCAAATGGTCTACAAGTCGTCAAAGAAAACACGAGTGCCTACATATGCATATCTACTAGATTTGTAACAGTTATTCCTACGTTCCAAGTCCCAACTTATATGACATCTCTTTCCATTTTTCTGATGTCTTAAAATGTTTGACATGATTTTCTATAAACTAGTCTTATGGCTTTCAAGAAACCAATGTCATTACAAGATTTGAGTTTTGATGTAGTGCTTTCTCTATCAAACGAATTCTCAACCATTACTATGACATGTTCTTCCACTATATTCATGTTGTAGTCTGCCTAAGGTAAATGTTGTAAGTGACCAGGTACAAGATCACGTGAAATTATCCGAGGTCCTTTTTGATGATATAATCTGAATGATTATTTTCATTTTTTTGTTTCTTGCAGTGGGGATCACGATATGTGTGTACCATACACCGGTTCAGAAACCTGGACAAGATCACTTGGATATCCGATTGTGGATGAATGGAGGCCTTGGTATGTGAATGGCCAAGTTGCAGGGTATGTCTGCGTGTCTTTCATCTTCTAAGTCCTATTCATTTTCAACCTCTCTCGTACTGTTGCAATTCTGTAAAATCCATTTCAAACGCCGACATCTTTTGCGCAGTTACATACAAGGTTATGCCAACAACCTCGTTTTTCTGACTATTAAGGTATGTTCATAGTCCACGCTCTTTAGCAAGATATTTTGAGTCTCGCATGTCTACTATTTCACCACCAAAACATCTTGAAAGTGAATCATTTTCCATGAATATGATATTTATCTTGTGTGATGGATGGAATATGTGACAAAAGTGGATCTAATGATCGGTCATGTCATATAGACGAGTGGGACATCCAATTGCTTCGATTTAAATTATCCGGAGAATGCAATGCTTGATATATATATATATCAAAAAGAAAATTTTCATTTTTCTTTGATTTGATTGATTGATTTCCGAAATCTTCAGGGAGCTGGACACGCCGTGCCAGAGTACAAACCACGAGAGGCATTGGCGCTCTACAGCCGCTGGCTAGAGGGCAAGAACATATGATAATATGAGTAATGAAGACTGAATTAAGTCCAATTATTTCAGAGATTTAGCAGGAGAATTTTATAAAAGAGAAAATAAGGGAGAAGGATATTGGATTTTTACCATGTAATTGAAGACATATATATATATTGTATCTTCTGACTGTTGAGGCATGCTCATATCAATCTCTCTCCAGTATCGAAGCTCCGTGTCAAGTCAAAATTAGACAAATAAATTGAAACGGAGTAAATAATAAGAAATTTATTGAAGTGGTATGTACAGTCACCCCTTTATAATATTCATGAATTGGTGGATTGTTGTGGAGTTGGATATGTTATATTACCTGCAAAGTTTGAATAAAAGTTACTGCTCATAATATTCACAGCAAAATGAGCTTTTGCTTCACCAAAAAGGGCAAGCATAACATAAATGCAATTTACGTAACTTAATTGAATTAGACCCAAAATATAACGAGGAAATGAGATCACTTGATCTTATGCGTAAAAATGGCGATCTCTTCATTTTTGTTAATTTGTGGCAAGTTTAAATACCAACTTATATCACAGTCAAACATTACAAAAATCTAATGACGTAAATACCAACTTATCAGCTACTCCTTTCGTCCCAAATTTCCTAATTTGATTTCTGATTTTACTTGTCTTTTTTCATTAATCAAGACAAGATAATTTTTTTCCCCATTATACCCTTAGTAATTGATTGCTCCTTGTTACTAAGCATTGAATTATCAAATCTTGAAAAATGTTGCAAAGATTTTGGTAATCCTAATTATCCATGCAAAAAGTGTTTTGTTATCAGTCATATAATAACTCCATCAATATTGAAACTAACAGAATGACACAATTATCAGGAGCAAAATGGTAAAGTTACATTATCAATTTTTGTTTTATGAATATTTGTGCCATCTTAATTTGAGACGGAGAGAGTATTAAAGAACTCTAAGCTATTGGATGTCCCAATTTGTGGCATGGCATCTACACACCATCATCTTTTTGGGACCAATTTGAATTTTGTCCACATGATGATTGATGATTGATGATTGATGATTGATGTGCAAGTTAAGTCAATTAATACTAAGATTCATCAACCTCATTCATATACACGTTTTTCACGAGAGACTCCCACTCATATTCATAATTTCAAAAATTTTAGGACTTAATTTTTGATATCTTTCATATTAATTCATAATATTTTTAATATTATTGAGTTATATGTAATATTTCATTATATAATTTTTGTGAATTTCTACATGTAAAATTATAGTGATTTACATTGAAATTATTATTGAGTTCACGTAAACTACTGGTTTCGGAGATATTTTGTTTTTTTCCATTAGCACCAACGATTTGTTTGCACCAATTGAATTATATCTCGATCGGAAAGAGTCTCACTAAATAGCAAAGGCTGAATAATTCTCCCACCTATCACTGAAGATTGTGGCGAACTGATAACTATTTTTTCATTTTTAACTAAAGATCATGGATTCGAGTCCTGGTAATATGAAGTCACCTTTGGTAGAGAGCTTTTTATTCCCCATAGTCGGACATTCGATGCGATTCGAATTAGTCGAGCTTTAATGTGGATATCGGACATCGAATTCCAACGCGATTTGAACTAGTCAAGCTTTATCAAACACCGGATTGCGATGCGATTCGAATTAGTCAAACTTCACCTAATAAGACTGATATTTTGAGCTCACTCTTTTTCTTCCGTTGAGTCCTTGATATCAAAGTATCAAATGAAATAGTAATCATTTTAGGCTCTAAAAACCCTGGTAAGTAGTACTATATTATTGTTATAAATAGCATATAATTTATTTAATTAGTAATAAAAAAATTAGCTAAAGTGGATTGATTAGATAAGAGTGGTTGGTGAAGTGATTAATTCTGTTTTCTTTTTGCCTTTTGGCTCCCAAACATGGTGGTCCTACAGCGTGCATGAGATGGTTTTATTATTTTTCTCCAATTTGAACTCTAACAAAAAAAAGTAGAGAGATAAGATTTGTTATTTTAATAAGAGCATCATAAGAATCTTGATTTACCAAACATGGCAAGAAAAAACATTTTTTTACATTATAATATAGTGTTAATTAGTTTCTTGGTATTTGTGTTTTTGGTGACAGAAGGGGCACCTCAAAGTGCACTGGTAACTGAACTTCCTGGATTCAATGGCACTTTTCAGTCAAAGCATTATGCTGGGTTTGTATTATTATTATTATTTTGTGTTTTTTTTTTGAAAAAAAAATTGAAACTTTGTATTGCTTTTTTGTATTTTTATCAATATTTTCTTGAAATGGGTTGTCAGGTATGTTAATATAGATGAAAGTCATGGCAAGAAAATGTATTACTACTTTGTTGAATCTGAAAGAAATCCATCAAATGATCCAGTTGTTCTTTGGCTCAATGGTGGACCTGGTTGTTCAAGCTTTGATGGCTTTGTCTATGAGCATGGTAAGAATACTATGTGTGTGTGAGAGAGGTTGACTTTTTAAACTACCATTGGTGGTGAAAATCCTGTCTCCGCTACTGTTTTTACTGCTGTTGCAAAATTAGAATGAGGGATTAATAGTGCATTTGTCTAGTCTTTAGGTTAAAGAATCTGTACAGTATTAGTGTATTTTCACATGTTAGTAGTCGATAGCCTCCCTTATTCGTCATGTTAGTATTCCCATTTTTATTGACGGTTATGTCATTTGATATATAGTTATCCTTTTATGGATGTGTGGTTACCTGGAGTTATCTTTTTGATAGTGTAAAAGCTTTTTTTACACATTCAATGTACAAAAGCTGAAAGCTTTTTAATCTTATACACAGGTAATAGGTCAACCAAAACTGTGTTTTGGATTTGACAGTCTCTGCCATTGACATAAAAATGTTGATTTCTCCCTCGACAGATTTGAAAGTTCTTTTAACCAGCTCAAGTAAAAGATGTTAGTTGGAAGTATAGTCCGTAGAGATGCAGTTGCTAATTCTTATTCATCATAACCAAAGGATTTCTTTGTTTTTTTATAAGAAGGAAGGATATTTCTTTTCATTGCAGGACCTTTTAATTTTGAGTTGGGAAAGCCAAGCGGTAGCCTGCCGTCTCTGCATAACAATCCATACAGTTGGTCCAAGGTTATTATTTTTGTTAATTCTACTTGATCATATGCTTGCATTTCATCAGGAATTATGAATATAACGACAGCATTTGATTCTTCCAGGTTTCCAGTGTAATATATCTGGATTCTCCTGTTGGTGTTGGATTATCTTACTCGGGAAATGAATCTGACTATGTGACAGGAGACTTAAAGACTGCATCCGATAGCCACTCGTTTCTCCTCAAGGTACAAAATATAAACTCAATTCGATAGTCAAATTTGCTTGTTATACACTAGCAATCTGAGCAGCTCACGCAGGCGGAGTTCTAAGTTTGATAGTTGTTCCGGACAATAAAATTCATTTATTTCTATGTCCTTATAACTCATTCATGGTTCTGCTAAATGATGCTCTCTGTAGTGGTTTGAGATCTACCCGGAGTTCCTCACGAACCCATTTTACATAGCTGGAGAGTCTTATGCTGGAATATATGTGCCAACTCTGTCTTACGAAGTAGCAAAAGGTAATCTGGATCTTCAATGAACATGTATTGGTTGGTGGTGCGCTGGGGGCTAAACAAACTAACCTTCTGCTGCTTATTCTTATAGGCATTGATGCTGGAGTAACGCCCGCCATCAACTTTAAGGTATATATGTTTCAAGATTTTCACTTGTTAACTAGTTGTCTGGGCTGTAAACTCTTTACGTTCTATTGTACAGGGTTACATGGTGGGAAATGGCGTGACAGATGACAAAATAGATGGTAATGCTCTTGTTCCATTTCAACATGGTATGGGCCTCATTTCAGATAAATTGTACGAGGTATTTGCTTCTTCTTGTTTTAGTGCTCGAGTCATTTAACTTCTGAACTTTTTTAGATTTCTGGAAGTCATAGCTGGCAAAACATGATGCTTTGAAGCCTGTAATGCTTTAAATTAGGACACGTTTCAAATCATTGTAGCATACATAACACATATTGGAGGCTTACTAGCTTCAGGTATATATGAGAAGGTTTATCAAACATAGATGAAATTGCCAAAAGATAGCGATCAGTTCTAATCCGCTAAAAAGACGTCACAAAACATATGTTTGGCTATGTTTATACATCTACCACTCCAATACATCAGCAAAAACATAATCATTGCCTCTTTGTCTATTAGCAACTGATTATTCTTTTACATGCTCAGGAAGTTACTGTTGCATGCCATGGAAATTTCTACGAACCAATGAGCAGTAACTGTTCAGACAAGCTTTCTGAAGTTGATCTGGTAAGGTGTTATTTTGTTGAGACAGCAATTCATTGATCTTCTTTATTGATCCAAATTCACCTTTTCGCCTATTGCAGGCAGTGAAAGATCTAAACTTGTACGACACTCTAGAACCATGTTACCACAGCAAAGAACCCAGTGTAATTACCACTGGTAACTCGAAACTGCCAATGAGCTTTCGTAAACTAGGTGAAACAGAAAGGCCTCTTCCTGTCAGGAAAAGAATGTTTGGTCGTGCATGGCCTTTTAAAGCTCCAGTAAGAGAGGGACATGTTCCAACTTGGCCGGAGATTCTCAATGGGCAACTCCCTTGCACTGTAAGTCACTCTTGATGTTTTGTTTCCTTTGTTTGTTCTCTAATGGCTCTCCATTGAATTCCCGACTTAACTTATTACATATCAAAACAAGTTCATTGCTCTAGCTATGCTTCCTCCTTTGGTTTCCATGAAAGTTACTTGTTTATCTTTTAAGTATTCTATTGTCCAACCGTTGCCTTCCCAATGTTGAATTCTATCTTTCCATGACAACAGGTACTGTCCTATCCATTAATTCAACATAATTCTATATAGAGGATAATTTAATATCAAAAATTGTAATGTCACAGTGTTAATATAGTCACAGCAAGCCTATATGCCAAAGGGTCTATCTAGATGTCTTCTGATAGTTTCTTTTGTACTCAGTGAATCGTGTTATATGGGTGTCAATAACCTTTTTTTTTATGCATATTTGCTGTGTTAAAAGTGGTTCTCAATCAATTGATGATTGGGAAAGTAGACCTTTATTGGCCTTTTCTTGTTCAAACTGTTTCACTTTTTTTATTTTTCCAATAACAACGTGAACAAGAAGAGGCTGTAAGCTCGGGACAAATAATCATCCTGTTAATATTGAATGAACTTGGATTTTCTGATGCCGTAATTTTTAGTTATTTCAAGCTTATTTTATTCCCTCTTTGAGAAATTCATAACTTATATGGAGTAGATTTCCGTGTCTCATTTTGACAGTCACATAATCTGAGATGAAATATGCAGGATGAACGTGTTGCTACTGTGTGGCTAAACAATGAAGATGTTCGTAAAGCAATTCATGCTGACCAAGTAAGATGCAATTTTCTCATCTCGTACTAGCTTTAAAGATGGTGATTTAACGTTAATTCTTTACAAATTGAGTTGGTGATTTACGGTTCAATGCTTTGGTACAACAGACAACTGTCGCAGGTCCCTGGGAGCTATGCACAGACAAAATAAGTCTAAATCATGATTCTGGAAGCATGATAAAATATCACAAAAACCTCACATCTGGGGGATATCGGGCACTCATATACAGGTTCAGTTGATTACCAAGTCTCTAACTTCTCTTTATGCATTTTTGTGTCCTTTGAATTACCGGATGTCCCTCATTTCAAATGATACAAATCTTACATATCATCTATGGGCTCCAATTTAAATGTGCTATGTAAATGTAAAGACTTTTCAATGACCAGCAAATGGTCCACAAGCCGTCAAAGAAAATATGAGTGCCTACATATGCATCTAGCAGATCAGTTACAGTTACTCCTACAATCCCAACTTATATGACACTCTTTTCATTTTGTGACGTCTTAACATGTTTGACATGATTTTCTATATACTGCTTTTATAGATTTCAAGAATCCAATGCCATTACAAAGTTTGAGTTTTGACGTAATGTTTCTCTATCAAACTAACTTTCAACCCATGTAGTAGGCAGCCTAGATGAATGTCGTTATTAACCATGTACCTGAACACATGCAACCGAGATGTTTTTTGACAGATGCTATAATTGGAATAATTATATTAATTTCCTTTGTTTCTTGCAGTGGGGATCACGACATGTGTGTACCATACACCGGTTCAGAAACCTGGACAAGGTCACTTGGATATCCGATTGTGGATGAATGGAGGCCTTGGTATGTGAATGGCCAAGTTGCAGGGTATGTCTGCGTGTCTTTCATCTTCTAAGTCCTATTCATTTTTCACCTCTCTAATACCGTTGCAATTCTGTAAAATCCATTTCAAACGCTAAAATCTTTTGTGCAGTTACATACAGGGTTATGCCAACAACCTCATTTTTATGACTATTAAGGTATGTTCATAGCAAGAGATATTTTCATTTTTCTATTATTTCTTTGATTTGATTGATTGATTGATTTCCGGAATCTTCAGGGAGCTGGACACACCGTGCCAGAGTACAAACCACGAGAGGCATTGGCGTTCTACAGCCGCTGGCTAGAGGGCAAGAACATATGATAATATGAATAATGAAGACTGAATTAGTAGACATTATTAAGTCCAATTATTTCAGAGAGATTTTTCTTTTCCCTATGGACTCTTAGCAGGAGAATTTTATAAAAGAGAAAATAAGGGAGAAGGATATTGGATATTTACCATGTAATTGAAGACTTATATTGTATCTTCTGACTGTTAATGCAAGCTCATATCAATCTCTCTCCAGTATTCATCTATCTTATTTACTTTGTTAAGCTCAGTGCCAAGTCAAAATCAGACAAACAAATTGAAACGGAGTAAATACTAAGAAATTTGTGGCAAGTTCAAAGGACCTTTTTTGTCAAGTTCACAGTCAAAACATTACAAAAATTTAATGACTTAAATACCAACTTATCAGGTAGTATTAAAGAACTCTGAGCTATATAAGTATATCAGATAATAGTCAATTTACTATATAAACTGACTTTTAACTGTTTTTGAAGACTAGATTAGATTGCATTAATGTTGTCTAGCCAAAATTGATGGAGTAGTTATTAATATGATGGTAAAGTTAATTCTCTCAGACTATAAAAACTCATCATTTGTGTTGTTTTATAGAGAACATTAAAGAAATAATTTTTGATATATCATCAAACATGGCAAGAGAAAACATTTTTTTACACTATAATATAGTGTTAATTAGTTTCTTGGCATTTTTGTTTTTGGTAACAGAAGGGGCACCTAAAAGTGCCCTGGTATCACAAATCCCTGGCTTCAATGGCAATTTTCAGTCAAAACATTATGCAGGGTTTGTATTATTCTCTTCATTTTCAACCTTTCTGTTTGTGATTAGAAAAAAAAAAAGTTGATTTTTTCTTGAATTATGGAGATTTTTGTCTATCAGAACCAGTCTCTCTTAGAGATAAGACTGTATATGCACCACCCTCCCCAGACGTCACTTGTGGGATGACACTAGATACCATGTTGTGGTGGTGGTGAGTTTTGTCTATCGGAGACAGCCTCTCTATCTTTACAGAATAGGGTAAGGCTGCATATATGCACCATTATCCGCAGACCCGCTGGTAGAATTATGCATGTTAGTGTGGTTGTTATTGTGATTTTTGTACTTTTCTGAATATTTCTTGTAATGGTTTCTCAGGTATGTTACCATAGACGAAAAACATGGCAAGAAATTGTATTACTACTTTGTTGAGTCTGAAAGAAATCCATCAAAGGATCCAGTTGTTCTTTGGCTCAATGGTGGACCTGGCTGTTCAGGCTTTGATGGCTTTGTCTTTGAGAATGGTAACAACTCTACTTCTACTTAGGGCCGGAATGTGGTTCATTTGAAACCCCTTTACAAAAAATTACATTTCATATACGAATTTTGGCTAAAGCCAATGAGCCGCGCTTTTTATCAGTGAAGTTGTAGATAACAATTTGATCCAGAAAAAGGGACCCAAAATGCCTGTGTCTTTTAAAGAAAAAAGTTAACAATTCGTGTAACAGTTGATTCCTTTAGTTGGAAATGTAGTTCATATTTCTTGTTTTTTTATAATAAGGAAGATATATTTTCTTTACATTGCAGGACCTTTTAGTTTTGAGTTGGGAAAGACAAATGATAGCCTGCCTTCTCTGCATAACAATCCATACAGTTGGTCCAAGGTTATTATTTGTGTTAATTCTACTTGATCATACGCTTGCATTTCATTAGGCACTCATTATGAATATAATTACATTATTTGACTCTTCCAGGTTTCCAGTGTAATATATCTCGACTCTCCTGCTGGTGTTGGATTTTCTTACTCGGGAAATAAATCCGACTATGTAACAGGAGACTTAAAGACTGCATCTGATAGCCACTCGTTTCTCCTCAAGGTAACATTACATGAACTTGGTTTGATAGTTGAAGTTACTAGTTTTTAGCTAGCTATGTCCTGACTCATTCATGGTTCTGCTAAATGATGCTCGTGCTAGTGGTTTGAGATCTATCCGGAGTTCCTCACGAACCCATTTTACATATCTGGAGAGTCCTATGCTGGAATTTATATACCAACTCTGTCTCACGAAGTAGTAAAAGGTAATCTGGACCGTAAATGAACATGTATTGGTTGATGGCGGGCACTCGGGCTAAACAAATTAACCTTCCGCTGCTTATGTTTTAGGTATTGATGCTGGAGTAAAGCCTGCTATCAACTTTAAGGTATATACATTTCGAGATTTGCACGTGTTAACTAGTTGTCTGGGCTGTTAGCTCTTTATGTTCTATCGCACAGGGTTACATGGTGGGAAATGGCGTGACAGATGAAATAATAGACGGTAATGCTCTTGTTCCATTTCAACATGGTATGGGCCTCATTTCAGATAAATTATACGAGGTATTTGCTTCTTCGTGTTTAGTTCTTTCAAGTGCTTACTAGCTTAGGTATATGTGAGAAAGTTTATCAAACATAGATGAAATCGCCAGAAGATAGTGATCAATTCTAATCCACCAAAGAAGATTCTACGAAAGAAATGTTAAGCTATGTTTATACATCTACGACTCCAATATATCAGCAAAAACATAATCGTTGCCTCTGTGTCTATTAGCAACCGGTCCTGATTATTCTTTTTCATGCTCAGGAAGTTACCGTTGCATGTCATGGAAATTTCTACAAACCAGTGGATAAGAATTGTAAAGAAAAGCTAGCTAAAATTGATCAGGTAAGGTGTTATTCTGTCATACTTGATTCATGTTGTCGTGACAGCAATTCATTGCGCTGCTGTATTGTCCCAAATTCACCTTTTCGTGTATTGCAGGATGTTAAGGATCTAAACGTTTATGACATTCTAGAACCGTGTTACCACAGCAAAGAACCTAGTGGAATTACCTCCGATAACTCAAAATTGCCAATGAGCTTTCGTACACTAGGTGAGACAGAAAGGCCTCTTCCAGTCAGAAAAAGAATGTTTGGCCGTGCATGGCCTTTTAAAGCTCCAGTAAGAGAGGGACTTGTCCCAACTTGGCCGGAGCTTCTCAATGGTGGAAACGTCGCTTGCACAGTAAGTCACTCCTGATTTTTTTTGTTTCCTTTTCTTTGTTCTCTTTATCAGGCACATAATCAGATACGAAATGTGAAGGATGATCGTGTTGCAACTGTGTGGCTAAACAATGAAGAAGTCCGTAAAGCACTTCACGCTGAACAAGTAAGATACAATTTTCTCATCGATCTTGTACTAGCTTTAAAAGATGATCATGATTTGCCTTTACTCCAAAATATAAAATAGAATTGGTGATTCACTGTTCAATCAACAGAAAACTGTGACAGGTCCGTGGATGCTATGCACAAACAACTTAAAGTTCAGTCATGATTCTGGAAGCATGATTCAGTATCACAAAAACCTCACAGATCGGGGATATCGGGCACTCATATACAGGTTCAATGGATTGCCAAGTCTCTTTATAACTTGTCGATATGCATTTCTCTCTCCTTTTGAATTACTCGTGTATTGTTATGTAAACACCTATAAAGAAAACTAGTCGTCCCTGTGCAGAACGATTATGTTCTTCTTTTTTGCAGTGGGGATCACGATATGTGTGTGCCATACACTGGTTCAGAAAAATGGACAAGTTCACTTGGATATCCGATCGTGGATGAATGGAGGCCTTGGTATGTGAATGAACAAGTTGCAGGGTATGTCTGCGCGTCTTTCATCTTCTAAATCCTGTTCGCGTTTAACTTCTCTAACGCGCTCCAATTCATTCTGTAAAATCCATTTCAAATTTTTGTGCAGTTACATACAAGGTTATGCTAACAACCTCACTTTTCTGACTATTATGGTAGGTAGATCTATGTTCATATCAAGAAATATTTTTCATTTTGGTAATGTTCATATACCTTCTTTTTTTTTCGACACAAAATCTTCAGGGATCTGGACACACTGTGCCGGAGTACAAACCACGAGAGGCGTTGGCGTTCTACACCCGCTGGCTAGAAGGCAAGAACATATGATAATATGAATAATGAAGACTGAATTAATTAGTAGACATTAATTAAGTCCAATTATTTCAGAGAGATTTCTCTTTTTCCCTATGACTCTTCTTTAAAAAGGAATTTCTTTGTAAAAAAGAGTGATGAAGGGAGAAGGATATTAGATTTTTACCATATAATTGAAGATATATACTACTATATTGTATCTTATTACTTACTTTTTATGCATATATATGCTCATAGTAATTTCTCTCCGGTTTAAGCTCATCAGCAAGCATCAAGTTAATAAGATTCATTTATACTTCTACATGATTACATAAAATGAATTAAAGTAATGAACACAAAAATCTAATATTGATTAAAAAAAATTATAAATTTCAAACGCCATAAATATAATACTCATTTTTACATGTTCTCCTTATCTCTACAAATACGTAAATAAAATTAAAATCCTACAATTAGTAAAATTATGTAGACGGACTAATAAAAATAACAAAATCGGTTATAATGAGGTTTGTCAAGATAAAATATGTCTATTTTGAGTTTAGAACTTATATGAACAGTTATTTGAGTTTTTCTCCTTTTTTAAATTTCATGTCAAATTAAATTATTTCACATAAATTCATCAAGTGAAATCGAGAAAACAAGTCATATAATACAACATTTACTCTAATTTACCTTTATTATCCTTATTTAACATGAATTATTTTTATTAATCCATTTAAAAATAAGAATACATTTTTTTAAAATTGGATAAAATAATGACATAAATATCTTCTCTTTTTTATTTTATTTTTTTGAATGGAAGGATAAGTATCAGGAAATAGTTGATGCTCCAGATTTTAATAATTTCCTTTTTTTATTAGATTATGCCAAGTCGAATAACGACAAATAAAGTAAAACAATAATAACAATATGTTCATCAAATCTCAAGTGAATTACATTAGATGATGTGGTCATCCTATTATAAGTCATTATATTTTACAAAAAGAAATAAATTTAAAAGGTTTAGTTGACTATAGAGTTTGAAATTGAAATTTGAACAATGAAATTTTGAGTTTTAAAAATTTGCAAGTTGAGTTCGTATATATATTTTACTTAAAAAATAAAATAAAATAAAATTTGGTGCATAAAAGTCCAAAAATTTTAGAAAGATCAAATTTTTAAAATTTAATTAAATTTTATAATCAAATAAATATTTGAAGATATATTTTAAAATCAACTGTAATTTATATTTATGTTTAACACTAGCTAAGTTTCCATGTAGTGTGTTATGTATGTATTTATGAATCTTCTATAAAAGAATTGCAAAAAGATTATACTAAAAAGGTTTCTGAAATAGTCCTCTTCAAATTTGAAACAGAAATTTGATTATTCTAATTAAAAACTTCTGACTGCCTTATCTTTTTTGTGGACAAAAAGAGTATATTTTTAATTTAAAAAAACTGCAGTGCGAAGACGGTCCAAGTGGCATATTCGAAGGCGGAAGATTTGTTCGTTAAAGTTGCTTCCACTACAAGTCCCAAAAGGACAAAACATACGCATATTTAAAAATTACTCCGTACTTTTTTTTTCACCCACAATATTTGTATTTAAGTCCCAATTAATTCAAATCATACGTTGCAGGATCCATTAAGGTGATAACGCTCTCAATAAAATTTTCTTCATATTTACTTATACGAATCATTTTTTATTTATTTATTACCTAAAACAACAATAGATTTCATAATATCAATTTTATCTTTAATAAAATAATATATAATTACACAAGCATTTATTATTTATTTTATCTATAAATTAATAAAGTTATTTTTAAAAGAATTTCAAATCAAATTAATACATATAAATTGAGACGAAGAAAATAAAAAAATAATGAATAAAAACAAGACAGATTTAAAAACTTTTAAAAAGAGTTATTATAAGGTGTTAAAGTGAATGTGACACTTATTATGGGGTGTTGGAAGAACATCAAACATGGGACAGGTGGTAATGGATATTGTTTTTGATATTGGTCCCATAATCCTCTTATTAATTCAATTGAACTTTGAGCTTTAAGTCCGTCACAGTCCAACTTCACCACATTCAAAAATTTTATTCCCAATATATTCATGATACTAGATAACATTTGTGCATGTAATCATACAACAACAACAATAACATAACATAGTCACTAAAATTTGGGGAGTACAACTACCTTTTAGAGGTAGAAAAGTTGCTTTTAAAAGTCCATCAACTCAAGTGAAATAAATCAAAATAATAATTAAACGAAACAAGAGATAGTGGAGAAAAATATGACAGCTAATAGCAAAACAGTGTGGAGCATATAAGCAGGACCCATAAAAACAACAAGAAGGTGCAAATATCTAAACATAGAAAACAACAGTAGACGAATAGCAAAAGCCAAAGATTACACGAATAGGCTAATATTACGAGAAACAAGGTGCTCTACACTACCACCAAGCCAAATAAAAGCCAAATAAAAGAATAGGCTAGTTCTAAGACACTCTCAAGTACCTATTAATCTTTCATATTTATTTGTGACTTCCACAAACTCCCATGTATTATTTAAGATTATGTCTTCAATAAGCTGAAAATACTTTATATCCTGTCTAATTATTTCTCCTGAATACTTCTTCGGCATACTTTTGTCTCTGCTCATCCTCACTATATCCAATCTCTAACAACTCCTCACTCGACATCCACACATCTCTTCTTCATATGTTCAAACCATCTCAGCCTCCCTTTCTCATCTTGTCCACCATAGAGGCTATTTAGGCTTTGTCTCGAATGTCCTCATTCCTAATCCTATCGCTCTTAATATGTTCATCTCAACATCCCCAATTGCACCACCTATATCTTTTGAACATGAAAGTTCTTGATTGATCAATACTCCACCCCATACAATAAAGTTGATCCAAACACCATATGTAATCATACAAACACATAATCAACAACAACATATTCACCAGGGTATATATGGGGAAGGTGGAATGTATGTATGCCTTACCGTACGAGGTAGAGAGGCCAGACCATCGACCCAAATGCCACAAATCCAAGTAAAAGGAGAAGAAAATAATGAAGAAAGCATACAATTAATAGGGAAAGCAGTGCAAGCCTACACACAAGAAACAATAACATGGTAAGCAAAACACAATAAACAACATATGGCAATAGATATGATCAAGAGCCAGAACTACAAGGATGCGACTAGTACTATGACAAACACCAACACTCGACTCCCTGCTAACCTTCTACCCTAATACGCGTCCTTCACATCTTCTTATCCAAACACATAATCACATCGCATAATCAAAATGAAATGTCCGAGTGTCCCGCAACGCTTGTACACAATTAACAATATATATATTTATTCTTTATTCTTGCTTCCTCGGTAATCTCAACAGATACATTTTCTGTAGCTAAAAGAAAAAGAAAAAGATGGTAAATGAAATTACCAGAAAAGTTAAACAGCAGAATTGTTAATACCAGAACAAGGATCAACATGAGAAGGCAAAGTGTTCATAAAGAGAGGGCGATCTTTAGAGTCTTCTTCTTCCTCATCATCAGAGGCATAAGTTGTTAGATTAACACAAGCGCATCGCTCCAATGAAGCGAAGAATGCCGAGGCGACACTAGTGCCGAACCACCTCGCAATACCATCAATCTTTTCGCACGACATTCTTGATTGATTGAATATTACTTTTGCTCGACCAAAGAAGAGATCTCTCCAGTCGAGCAAAGAGAAGAGGGTCTTTGTGTGTCCTGTTTTGGAGAAAAGGGAAAATGGAACAGGGATAGGCGAGGAGAATGGTCAATGTGACAGGTGGTGGGTGGGTACTTTGCGAGTCATTATATAAATGAAACCAACCTTAAAATATTAATTATAACAAATAACAAATAAAATTACAATTAATAATATTTTAATTTTTTTCTTAAAAACACGTGAAATCTACTCTCTTATTTTCAATTCCCTATTTTTACTCTATTTTACCTATTTCACTTCCCCTAAACTTTCTTTTTTTTTTTTTTTTCAAATTCCATATGAAATTCCATATCTTGATAAAGATCATTTCCACTTTTTAAGGTAAGTTTTTATTTAGTTAATGCATGTTATTTTTTTTCTATTTAATTTCTGTTAAGGTGTTTTAGTGTCGCCATTTTTCAAAATTAATTTGCAAAACTCGTTTTTTTGGGTTTATTTTTTTTCTGTTGAAATAATACGAGTTGATGTATAATGTCTCAACATGCAAATCGTAGTAGTTCAGTTAGAGAAAATCAATCGAAGAATTTAGTTTCCGATGAACTACCATCGTTTAGTCTTGGTTTAACACAAGACCAAGATTTTAACTTGGGTTCTACTAATATTCTGGCTAATGAAGGTGTTATCGTTGAAGAGTTGAGATCGAAGCACTGTAACAATCCCCAAAAGATTGTGGAGCATTGACAAAATCTTCATCCCCAAAATCTATAAAATTTCAAAAATCAATGAAAAGGAGAAAATTGGATGAAAAATGAGAATGTAGTAAAATTGCAAGTCCTGTTGCATCAGATTATGAATCTAAATAAGAAAAAGTGGAGGAGGTATGGTACTAAAATTTGTGTAAGATATTTGTATTTATCAATGGCCAGGTTTTTGTATATATATTTTTATATAGAAGTGTATTATGTATTCTGAAAATACATTTGTTATATAATTTGTATATGTGTTGTGATACTCTGTTCTTGAAAATTAATTGTACAATTCATGTATTCACAAAATACATATGTTTTTGTTGAAATATAATTCTAATATGGATTATGAAAATACATTCAATTTAGATATGTGTTTCTATGTTTATCTCTAAGAATTTTATTCGATGTTAAGTTGTATTTGATAGTTATTACATTTTGAATGTAATATGTAGTTCTTGTTTGTTGAAATGTATTTTTTACATACATCAGGTGACGATAATTTTTGTATTTTGATGTGTTGATAACTTAGATATTGACTAGTAATGTAACTTTTAGGATGTATTTTCTTAAATACATATGATGCACTGTTTAGACATATAATTGTATTTTTATGTTGTATAGGCGTTGCGTTCTCAAAATATATATGGCAAGAGTAATTCATGTGTATGTTTCAACTGTTGACGGTGTTCCAACTATTGATTTTGATCCAGATCTTCTTCGCACGAGATATGCTTTAATGTTGTGGCATTATGGTTCGAGAAAAGAAGAAGAGAAGGCACAAAGTGATGATGAAGCACCAATGAGGCATCTTAGGGATATTGGGATAAGAGAAGATATTGAAGTTTATGATATTTGAAGATTATTTTGAATTTGTTGTATTTTACAATAATGAACTTTAGGTAGACTAAGATTTAGTTGAATATTTCTTAGGTTTCATATGTCACTTTAATGTTGAAAATTGATATCTTAATATTTTCTTTGTTGTAATTGTTAGATTTTTTATGTTTAAATTTCTAAAATACAGTTGTTCGTGCTTAGTTTATGCTACTGTTATGCATATTTTGGTATGAATATGTGCTTTCTAGTTTTGAATATAATTTTCAGCATTGAATATGTATGTTTCAGTCATTATATGTATTTTTCAGTTATGCATTTGTATTTTCATTTTATGCATATGTATTTTTGAGTAATGCATATGTATTTTGAACAATGTATGCGCTTTTTTTCATCACATATACTTCTGAATAATACATAATTATTGTATAGTTTTACATAAGTCTATATATTTTTATGATGCGTATATATTTATGATTAATACATGAGTATTTTACCAGAAATGCGTATATATATATATATATATATATATATTTGTCTGAATATATACTTTTTTGGTCATGCATATTTATGTGTATTTGTCCAGTTTAATACATATGTATTTATGAGTTATTCATAAATTTTTTCATATATGTATATATATCTATGAATAATGCATATTAATGTATGATTAATGTATATGTTTTTTTTTTAAAAAAAATGTATTTAAAGTTTTAGTTATGTAATTGATAAGTCATTATGTATTCTTAATTACTTTTATTTATTACATAAATGTATGTTAACTTATTCTTATTTTTTATAGATTGGCATAGGTTTTTATTAGATTCTCATATGTATTTTTTTTAGATTAAAAATTTGACTTGTGTAACGTACAGTTCATTAAATATAAATAAATGATGTTACACGTCTTGTATACTATATTCTTAATGATAGCATTTGCAACAATTTAACTACAAAAAGTTCAATAACATTAAAAAAAAATATCAAAATTTAGAATCATATAATAATCAGTGAAAAAATAAAGCAATTATTTTTTGACTGAATACATCAATAAATTTATCATTTATTATATTTTCTACATGAACGTCTATTATGAATGAACTACAATAATTTTTATTTATTTTTTCAAACATATCTCTTTTAGATTTTTCACGATTCTTCTTTGCAGGTCTCCCAGGGATCGCTTGTATTTTGAAGGCAAAACTATCTCCTCCAATATCTCCTGTGGAAATTATCCACTCATTTTGTGTGGTAGAGGATAAATGAGAAGATCATAAGTTCTTAACACAATTTTTAGCTTGTGTAGATAATAGCAATATGGTCCCTTTTGAAAACTCTTGCTATCAAGTACTGTACAAACATGCACACACAGTATCTCGTCCAATTGGAATGTATGGCAAGAATATTTTTTTTCCTTAAGACAAACAATAAAATATTTATCCATGTCGTGGATTGTATCGACATACTCTGAGGCTGGTATAACCTGAAATTATTAATACAAGAATAATTTTTAAAAAATAATTGACAATTCAAATCATTCCAGTTTATCAAATGTATTTATTCTGAAATAACATATGTATATTACAAGTGTTAATATGTATATTTATGATATGCATATGTATTTTCATTACAACATATAAATTACTGCTTATGTATAATATAAATACATATACCTGGAAACATTTGAAACAGACAGTGAACACATAAATAGACTGCATATGTATATTATAAATACATATAACTGTTAAAATATATAAAGTCAAATACATATAGCTGTTAAAATACGTACTTTAAAAATAACTATTTCATATATCCAAAAATGCAAAACGAATTCCAACAAACATGAACATTTTTTTTTAATACTAGTTATCATCGACTAAAATTCAAATTTATCGTATAATAATTGTATCTCAAATTTCAAATTAAATAACGACATGAATAACTTTAAATTTGAAAGAAATAATTCGCTCAAACCATTTTTTTGAGAACTGATAGAATTCATATACAATCTCAAATTTTGGAATTCCACGACTATTACGCAACTTTGTTGCAAGTTTTTCAGCAATTCTCGCGATATTTTTTTTTTATGAAATTCACAAACATAATCAAGTTTGTTTATCGATACCTGTAATTGGAGAGTTGTATTTTCAATATTTTCTTCAAAATTTTAGAAGATCATCAAAATATTGGAAGCACTTAGTTTTTTGAATTAGCATTGATTTGTTGTTTATGAAAATTGTTGTTTGAATTTGAATTATGTTGATGTAAATTAACGGTTGAGATAAAAATAAAAGAGTCATATAAGATAAAGGAATCTGTTTAATTAAATGCGGCATAAATCAAGGAACAGTTTCATTCCTTATTTAACTCTAACTGATTAAATTTTATTTTTAAAAATTTGAATCTGTATTTTGCATTTTGATTTTAGTTTTTGATTATTGAAAATATTTTTTGAATTTGAATTAATTGTTTTAATTTAACATTGGTGTAAAAAAAGAGTTTTAAAAGGTAAGGGCATCTGTCAATTAATTGTGCCAGAAATTAGGAAACCGTTTTTTTCATTTTAAACTGAAATTGATTTGCGTTATATTGGGAACATAATATTCTGTTGTATATGTATTTAACTAGCAACAGTTTACTCAAATACAAAATACATATTGCTATCTTTTGTAATTTTGAAACTATTGCTAGAAAAGTTACAATTAAGACTCTAGAGTTGCTATTTTTGAAATTTTCCCTTATATAAATCACTAAAACAATATTTTGCGTGCGTTTGCTGATCCAATCAAAGAGACATCAACTTTTCAATAAAATTAATGATCTAAAATTAAATTTTAATAAAAACTCTTAAATATATATGCATATATATAAAAAATAATATAATAACAATTTAAAGTTCTGACATATAATATTTAACTTCACATATTAATACGATTATTAATAAAAGTAAAGATTAATTTTAGTAAATAAAATGTTAAAAACATTTATTTGCAATACATTAACTTGAATGTTGTTCTTAAAACTTTATTTATTAATATGAAGTTTGAGTTGTTTTATTCAAAGTTCTAAAATATTTTTGGTAAAAGTCATATAGTTTGTTTCTTTCTTTCTTTTTTTATAATTTTTGTTGGTGCATTTAATGATTAAAATAAATTAAAATGCATGACATTATAAACATAAAGTGGAGAAAGTGGTGTCATTATTCTTGTAACTCACCACATTATCTTTTTGAGTTTGTGGATACAAATTGTAGTAAAGATGATCATTAGTTCTTATAACTCATATTGTCATTAGTTCTTGTAACTATCATGGCTATTAGTTCAAGTGGGGGTTTGGGTCACAGGTGACAAAAGAGTTTTAAAATGAGGTGTAAGTGACACAAGTCTTAATAATTGAGTAGAGGTGACAATTACTTTATTATGGTTTAAGAAAGTTTGAAAAATTTCAAAATAACCCACAAGTTTTTAAATTTATACTTTGATTCAAATGTTAGTTAATATATAACGAGGAACGAAGGAAAAAAAGGCATCTTTTTCTCTCTCCCCATTCGTTGTTATTTTCTCTCTCTTCGCGATATTTATTGTTCATTGTTGCTGCTGCTTTATTCATCATCTTTTGATTCATTATCATCATCTTATACTTCATTATCAACTTCATATTCTTCTTTTTGACCATTGTTGTTGTTGTTGTTGTTACCCCAACTGCTGCTCTTTGACCAAATTCTTATGTCAAATTTTGTTTCGTAAACCACTTTCAACTTTGGAATTTACTTGAGAGGAGACTGCTAGTGTGTTGTTTTTTCAACAATAGTTTGCACGCGAACATGAATGCAATACAAGAGCAATCTGTTTAAACAGATTCATTATCTGCGGCACCAGATAAATGTTCTGTTGTAACAATAGACTCATGTTGGATTCATGTTTAAGGGTTCTAGGTGCCCGTAATATGATTATGAATCGAATAGATGGATATTTTGTTGCACCAGATTAGTAATCTGTTTCAACAGATAAATAATTTATTTAATCAGATCACTAATATGTTTCGAACAACAAAATACAGTACCTGTCACACACAAAACCTAACAGATAACTCATATGTTCTTGCTATTGATATTGGAATCAAATTATTCCTTAATTGTAGACATGTCATTCGTTAAGAAATAGAAATAGACAACACGAAAATTAAATAAGAAATAAAAAGTCAAGTGCATCAAACATAATTTTTTATAAAACAAACAAAAAAAAATACATAGGTAACAGAAAAAAAAAAGCTTAATTATTATTATCATCATTATTATTTGTACCTCAATTGTGGACATGTCATTCGTTAAGAGCAGCGCCCTCCGCTGCATCCTTACTATGACGGCGGGCAACTCCCAATGCAGGTCATGAACCTCCTTCTGCAGTTCCCTCATGGCATCTCGTAAAATAGCGACATCCCACACAGGATCAGCCATATCTAAAAAACACATAAGTTGACAAAACACACACGTAAACACCAAAGTAAAGAAAAGAAAGAATTTGAATGTATTGTAATGTAATACAACGTATATTTACACAAAAACTAAGAAAAAAACTTACCAGAGACAGGAAAAAGCTATCAAGTCCTTGAAGAGAAAGTAGTTGAAGGTGTAACAAGAGCGAGGAATAAATAGTGTGTAGTAGAACAAACGATTGAGTAAGGAGGGACCTATTTATAGAGGATTGAACTTGAATGAGTTAGGCAAAAAATCCCAACTGTTCACCTCCATTTATTAATGACATTCTTGATTACTGTAAAAAGTTATGACTTAATTAAATTAATCAATATTATGATAAGTCATGACTTTTCAGCTTTATTATTGTTGACACCTAATTTTTGCCCTCCACGACTAAATTTAATCCTGAGTTTCTTCAGTTTTTAATAAACCAAAATAATTATTTCATCCAAATAAAAAAAATTTAAAATATTTTTCGTACGTGATTTTGTCATTTTAAGTAGTGATTATATACTATCGTGTTCAGTTATACGAGATTATATAATTTGTTACTTAAATATTTATTTTACAAAATATCAGATTTAATTAAGGCTTATCTTGAAAATAAATTCAAATAATTAAAATCTTAATTTAAATATAATTTATTCTCAAAAATAATTTATTTGGATAAATATGCATTCATTTTATTAAATCAAGAAGCTCGGGATAAAAAAAAAGGTATTAATTATTATCGAATTTTAATTTAATTTAGCCAATCTATTATATTTTACCATAATTGAAAATTGGTCATAATTGCAATGCAATTCGTCAATTAATTTTTAATTTGGTCAAAATAAATAAAAATGGCTAAATTTTAAATTCCAATTGGGGTTATATTTTAAATAACCCCAAAATTCTCAAGAACTCTCATAACTTTTACCTAATTCCCACCAAAAAATAAATTCAACTTGTACTATTCCCCCCAAGTTTGTACTTTTCAAATTTTGAAATTCAAAGATTGTACTACATTGTACTATTTTCCCCCAAATTATCTTCCACCTCACCTTATCTTTAATTTTTACATTCCAAAAACCCTCCTAAATGCTTTTTCTCCCACATTGGTAGATGACAAGAAATAAATCTCTATCCTTTCCTATAAATACTTTTCTCCCACATTGGTGGAAAAGGGAAAAAAAATACCCCATTCTCTCATATAAATACCACCACTACTTTGGTAGAGAATGGAGGGGAGAAGGAAGGAAAAAAAAAGGCTAGAAAGGTGAAAAAATTCTTTTGAACAAAAATAGTTATTTTTATTTAGTAAAAATTTTTTATTTCATAAAGTTGCTCGGCTTCTCAAAATTGTTGAGTTGCCGGCGACGTTTTTCGGTGGTGGTTGATTCCAACGAAGCTCGTAGTCTCGTTTTGCTGCCCCCCAAAAGGTAAACACTCCTTCTTTTTTCTTTTTTATTTTTTTTCTTCATATTTTTTCTTCTTCATAGTTCGTAGATATAATTTTATTTATTGGAATTGTATGTTGTAGATGGCCTTGAAGGCCCTAGGACGTTGTGATATCGATATTCTAATTATTTTCATGTTCATGATATAAAAATGAGCTAGCTATAGTTGTATGTGCCTTTTTTGACTTTATTCTTTGATTATTTTAGATAAAGTTTCAATCTTTGTTTAAAAGATGTATTTATACTTTTTTAAAACTCATTGTTGTTGGATATATTTGTTTTTAGTATGTAAAGTTATTTTCTTTATGTTTAGAAGAATAGTTAATGTTGAATGTTTTGCCTTTTCACCTTATTCTTTGATTATTTGAATAAAGTTTAGATCTTTATTTGAAAAACGATACCCATGTCTTGTTTAAACTTATTGTTGGTAGATATATTTGTTTTTAGCATGTAAAGTTATTTCCTTTATGTTGAAAAGAATAGATAATATTGATTGTTTCTCTTTTTTTACTTTATTCTTTGATTATTTTGGATAAAGTTTAGATCTTTACTTGAAAAACAATTCTCATGTCTTGTTTAAACTTATTGTTGGTAGATATATTTTTTTTAGCATGTAAAGTTGTTTATTTTATGTTGGAAGAATAGTTATTATTATTTGTTGCGCCTTAATAAAAATAGTAATTAGTTAAGTCAAGAATTTGTCATTTGCTTACTAATTATTTTAATGGATTTCAAAACCCTCATATAAGATATGAAGTGCTAGCTTTATTTTTCTTCTTTGTTCGCATGTTGTATTTTCAAAATGATAAGAAAGTTCAAATTTTTGAGGCTAAGTTCAAATTTTTGCGGCTAAATAAAATTATTTGGATATTTTTGACTCATGCGTGGTATGATTGTGAAACTTTTGCTTTGTATTTTTTATTTGTTGACTTTCATTCTTGTGCAAGTGTGCTTATTCTTGTCATTCAAAAATTGGTTCTTGATAGTTTCTTTTACTTTGAAATATGTCACTTTTATTCCTTGAACATATATTAATTTTTTTATCTTTTCTTTGCATGCAAAAAAAAAATATATCTCGAGTCCAAATGGACTCCTCTCCTCCTGCATTTCGTAATGGGTAAATGAGGCTAACTCCTTCAAGTCAAGTTTGAAGTTTAAACCCAAGGTCCATTACATGGCTTACGAGTGCTAGAAGATAGACAAAGAAGGAAAATGGGTCAAAACCCATTGATGAGGTCACTAAAAGACTTGAAAAGTCTCAATTTTTATTATTGTCTTCTTTTTATTTATTCATTTAGTCATTTATTTATTCATTCATCTCGGCCTCGAAGCCAAAGTTGTATTTAATACAGGTGGAGCAAGACTCGAGCCAAAGGCTCGAAAAATAGTTTAGGACAGGTGAAATGGGTTGGAAGCCCAACTAGACTAGGACAGGTCTCGTTGATTTGGGCCTAATGGCCTAAATCCTTTACTTTCTCCTCCCTTCCCTTTTTATGTGTTTATTTGTTTATTAGTTTTGTTTAGACTTAGTTAAAATCTCTACTATGTCGCCTAAATCTATTTTACACAAGTCTTTTTTTTTTTTTGAAAAAATCAAATCACTATTTCAACAAATTAATCTTTTCGAAATTAATCAAAAGACGATTTTCAAACAGTCCGGATAACCGCAAGTTAGCGGACGTTTTAGGTGCTAACACCTTCCTAAAACGTTAATAGGAACCGCTTATCTAGAATCTCTAACTTAAAATGATTTTCCTGTTCTGAATCGTTTGAAGTAACTTTTATAAAGGTTTCTTAATTTCTTTTCAAAATTAAGTGGCGACTCTCTTCAAAAAGTCAAATTCCTTTTCAAAATTAAGTAGCGACTCTCTTCAAAAAGTCAAAATTTCATCAAAACAATTATTATTAATAATTAGTTCTTTCCAGGAATCATTTTTTTACACTGTTTTGGACAACAAATAATATATTTGTTGCATCAGATAAATCATCTGTTACAACAAATATATCATGATTTGTAACAAATAGATAACCTGTTGCATCAGCTAATATATCTGTTGCAACATAATATATATATATATATATATATATATATATATTAAAATATATTATCTTCATGACATCCAAATTTTCTGACTTTTTAATTATATAAATTAATAAAGCAGATTTAAAGGTACAACTGTTCACCTCCATTTATTAATGACATTCTTGATTACTGTAAAAAGTTATGACTTAATTAAATTAATCAATATTATGATAGGTCATTACTTTT
>NC_061116.1:225405310-225407878 GCF_002878395.1 Capsicum annuum | reverse complement strand
CATGACATCCAAATTTTCTGACTTTTTAATTATATAAATTAATAAAGCAGATTTAAAGGTACAACTGTTCACCTCCATTTATTAATGACATTCTTGATTACTGTAAAAAGTTATGACTTAATTAAATTAATCAATATTATGATAGGTCATGACTTTTCAGCATTATTATTATTAATAATTAATTCTTTCAGGAACCATTTTTTTACACCGAGTTGGACAACAGATAATATATCGGTTGCATCAGATAAATCATCTGTTACAACATATATATCATGATTTGCAACAAATAGATAACCTGTTGCAACAGATATCTGTTGCAACAAATAATATATATATATATATATATATATATATATATATTTTAAAAAATATATTATCTTCATGACATCCAAATTTTCTGACTTTTTAATTATATAAATTAATAAAGCAGATTTAAAGGCACAACTGTTCACCTTCATTTATTAATGACATTCTTGATTACTGTAAAAAGTTATGACTTAATTAAATTAAGCAACATTGTGATAAGTTATGACTTTTCAGCTTGAAGCTTAGCTTTATAATTATTAAAATAATTAGTTCTTTTTAGCAACCATTTATTTTTGACACTGAGTTGCACAACAGATTATATATCTGTTGCATCAGATAAATCATCTATTACAATAGATATATCATTCGTTGCAATAAATAGTTCAACTGTTGCATCAGATAATATATTTGTTGCAACATATAATATATATATATATCTTTTAAAAAAAAAATTATCTTCATGACATCCACATTTTCTGACCTTTTAATTATATAAATTAATAAAGAATATTTAAAAACAAGAATATTTCTGGTGAGTTTTTTATGGTTTAAATTGTGTTTATCATTTATTTCCTTATTCTTTTCTGTGAAAAGAAATGACTTAATTAAATCAGGCTAGTGGTGACTTAATCTTTCCGTTTCTTTAATAACCATTTTTATTAATTGAGTTATGGCAACAGATTGTATATCTGTTGCATCAGATAACCCATCTGTTTCAACAGATATACCATATGTTGCTATAAATTGACCATCTGTTTAAGGAGCTTTTTTTATTTCTTCTAACTGATTAATAAGTCGCAACAGATGGGGAATTTGATGCATCAGAAACGTTTTTTATTTTTGTTTATTTATTGAATGTATTTAGACAAAAGTCATAGTCACGACTATTCATTAACTTTTTTCTTAAAAATCATATCATCATATATATATATATCTTAATTAAATTAATCCAATGTTGTGACTTTTTTTAAATTAAATAATCTTTCTTTTACGATTATAATATCATTTAGTTCCTTATTATTTATTAACGAATCATTTTTAGGAGAATTTCTCATCATGACCGCATCCCTAACTCCAACCGCCGACATGTTTTGAATAGGAAATAAATAGAATGATAATTAAATATTGAATAAGAATTAAAAATTCAAAATCGACCAAACCAAACCAAACCAAACATATACATGAATTTTTTTGAATCCCTTATAGGTAGATCGGATATAAAAAAAGTGAAATACATACGCTAAAAGAAGAAAAAACATAACCTAATTATTATTATTATTATTATTATTATTACTACTACTACTACTATTATTGTCAACCTGACAATTTTCATCCGGTAGCAGCAGGGCCCTCCTCAGCCTTGCTCGGAAGTCGGCCAAATCCCTCTGGAGTTCATCAAACTGTCTTTGAAATTCTTGCAAGGACTCGATATGAACCTTCTTGTACGCATATGGATTTGACATATTAGTATTGTAAGTATAGTAGAATGAACGAGAGTGAGTGAGGAGGCCGGAGGGACCTATTTATAAAATGATTGAAAATTGGAAGGGACTGGACTTAGTCAAATAAAAAGCCACGACTGTTCATATCCCTTAAAAGGAAAAATTACACAAATCCCATATTTAAGACACCATATTACACAATATCCCTTAATATTTTAAAAAATTACATAAAATCCCAGATTCATATTTACTGGTGATACATATGCTATATGTACCACCGCTTAACATATGTATCACAATTCAAAATTCTGGGATAAAATGTAATTAGTAAACTATCCGGGATTTAATGCAATATTGCTGAAACTATCCAGGATTTATGTGTTGTGTGTGTTACTTAAATAATATTGGTGACTTTATTAATAAGTAAATTAGAAAAAATGGATCTAAATACAACATTTTATCTTTTTTGTTGTATTTCCGAAAGATAAAGATTAGTAATCTGTTGCAAAATATATTCCACCTGTCAGATAACTTACAACATATGGACAATCTGTTGCAACAGATAGATATATCAATTTGTTTTTCCTTTAGCTGTGGCGTTTGTTGCAACTTGCTAGTCATCTGTTTATTCAATTTCATCGAGGGCAATCGATTTTTCTAAACACTTCTTGGCCAAATTCAATTTTTACTCTTGGATTGCTTCTCTTTTTTTCTTTGCATCCTTCAACCAAACTAAATTTTTGCTATTGGATTGGGGGCAAAAATTAAATTTTGAGGCCAGCTTGAAGGATGCAAAGAAAAAAAGAGAAGCAGTCCAAGA
>NC_061116.1:225295100-225405210 GCF_002878395.1 Capsicum annuum | reverse complement strand
GAAAAATCTATTGCTCTCGATGAAATTGAATAAACAGATGATTAGCAGGTTGCAACAGACGCCACAGCTGATGGAAAAGCAAACTGATATATACATCTGTTGCAACAGATTGTTCATATGTTGTAAGTTATCTGACAGGTGGAATATATTTTGCAACAGATTACCAATCTGTTTCTTTCGGAAATATAACAAAAAGATAAAATATTGTATTTAGATCCGTTTTTTTAATTTACATATTAATAAAGTCACCAGTTTTATTTAAGTAACACACGCAACACATAAATCCCAGATAGTTTGCGTCAGATGTGGAGTTTGTTGCGTCAGATATGGAGTTTGATGCAACAGATATGGAGTCTGTGGGAATACATAGCAGCCTTGCTGGTGGTTTGATTTGTTCCATCTGTTGCAACATCAACAACAACATAAACCACAAACAACAAATAAAACACATCAACAACAAAGAAAACAACAACATTTGTTCCAACAACATCATTAACTACAAAGAAGCATACATCCTATGTTCCAACACCATCAACAACAAGGGACGGACCCACATGGAGTCCTCCGGGTGCGCGAGCTCAGACTGAACTTGTATTGAACTTTATATATGTATGTGAAAATAAAGAAAAAAATGTATTTAATCTAATCAGTGAGCACTCATAGTAAGAGTTGTTTGGTTAGCCTAGTTGTTGTTTATGGGTGCTTAAGGCTATTTATTTCTTTTGGTCTTGAGTTCAATTCCCACTCAACACATATTTTTAAAATTTTTGTAACCAACTCTTCTTTTCTTATTCACTTTACACTTTTTATTTTTTTCTCCCTTACTCCTTGTAGTGATTGTTCGGACTCCACTATTTTTAAGTTAAGAAGTCACACCACACCACAAGTTCCAACAATGTCAAACCCACCAACAATACTACACCAAGAGTTCCAACAATGCCAGCCCCACCAACAACATCAATAACTGCATCAACAACAAAGAAACAAACAAAATACATAAAAAAAAATGATACTGCCAATAAGGCTTTTAAACTTCTCCCAACAGATGACTTTTTTTCGCATCTTATAATAAAAATTCTCGGTATGTTTATTCAACAATTAAAAGTTCCTTCAATTTTTTTAAATAAATATGATATGAGAAAATGGTAATTAAATAAACAAAAAGATGTAAATAAAGTTGCAAGAAGAAGACGAGAATGAAAGAGCAATAGTGAATCATATCATACAACGTCAAAAGAGGGTCAAAACAGTAATTTCAGTCGAGGAATATAAGATATGGATATCGATCGGTTTAGATCCGAACAAAAATTTTTGAGAAAGAGGAGAGAAAAAAAAGGCTGTGATAACCCTAAAGAGGATAGAAAAAAATGAGAGATTTAGGGATGAAGGAGAGGAGGGGAGAGATGAGATAATTCTAATTTCTAGATGTACTACCCTTAATATTAAATGACTAAACAAAGTGTATTTATTCAAATTTATATTTACAAAGCATAATTAATAAGGCTAATTTGGTAGTAAACTAAATCCCTAATTAATATTTTCTTGATGGGAGTGCCAAGTCAATATGAAAAGGAAGAAGTATTAAGAGTTTCTATATTCATTAATTAATATTCACTAATAATTTGAGGGGCACGAGGAAGAAAACGGGTGACATTGAAAAGACAGGACAAAACTACTCAATGAGATTTTTGAGTTATCCAAGAAATATTTTTTACCGCCTTTAGTAGGACTACTACTTTATCTACTCGGACAGTAGTTTGCTATAAAATTAAAAGAAAACAAAAAAATTTTCAAAGAGATATGTTGTCTGTTGCAACAGATTTAGATATCTGTTTGAGAAATCCCAACAGCTCAGTTATCTGTGACAACAGATGGAAATGTCATTTGATAACTAAATCAGAAATGTTATCTGTTACAATAGATATCAATATCTGTTTGAAAATTTCCAACAACTCAGTCATCCGTCATAACAGATGCAAATGTCTATTTGATAATTAAATAAAAAATGTCATCTGTTGTAACATATATTTTTATCTGTTTGAAATTCTCCAACAGCTCAGTTGTTTATTACAACGGATTTCATTACAATTGATTTAGGATGAACTAGGGATGAAAGAATGAGCTCCTCATTAACTTAATGTTAAGATTAATAATAGTACCTACATCTATCTAGGTGGAACGAGGGATGAATGAATGAACTCACAGGGTTAATTACAAATCCAATTGAGTCGTTGCATTTGCATGGTGTTAGTATTGTGTTCATCCCAACCCAAGTCATCGATCGATCACTCTGAGTTGAAATGTGTTCTCATTAACTTAATGTTAAGATTAATAATAGTACCTACATTGATCTAGGTGGAATTAGGAATGGATGAATGAGCACAAAGGGTCAACTATAACTTCAATTGAGTTTTTTTATAATTGCATGATAAGACGGTACTGCATTCCTCCCGACAAGAGTCATTGATCGATCACTCTGAGACGAACCGATTCTTACTACCTCGTATGTTCAACTAATACCTTAATTGAATAATCTGGGATTAGGGGTGAGTTCTCATAGGGTCAACTACAACTTTAATTGAGTCTTTTGGCAGATACATGATGAGACGGGACTGCGTTCCTCCCGACAAGAGTCGTCGATCGATCACTCTGACCCGAACTGATTCTTACTACCTCATATGTCCAACTAATACCTTAATTAACTAATCTAAGACTAGGGATGAGTTCTCATAATGTCAACTACAATAGATGACAGCGCCTATTTGATAATTTACAACAGACGAGTAATCTATTGCAATATATAACTCAATCCATTTGATAATTTACAACAGATGGGTAATCTGTTGCAACAGATGACTTAATCTGTTTAATAGTTTACAACAGATGTGTAATATGTTGCAACAGATTACATAATCTATTTGATTTGATCCAACAGAAAAGACATCTGTAGCAACAGGTTGAGCATTTGTTTATATATAATTCAGTTGAGTTCATATGTTAGACTAATACCTTAATTGAATGTGAGTTATCATAGGGTCAACTACAACTTCAATTGAGTCTTTTGTCAATTGCATGATGAAACGGTATTGCGTTCTTTCCGACCAGAGTCGACGATCGATCACTCTAAGCCGAACCAATTCTTACTACCTCATATGTTATACTAATACCTTAATTGATTAATTTAGGACTAGGGTACTAATACCTTGATTGAATAATCTGGGACTAGGGGTGAGTTCTCATAGGGTAAACTATCGATTAATCTAGAACTAGGGGTGAGTTCTCATAGGGTCAGCCACAACAGATGGCAGTGCCTATTTGATAATTTATAACATATGGGTAATCTGTTGTGATGTATGACAATCCATTTGATAATTTACAATAGATGGGTAATCTGTCACAACAGATGACTTAATCTGTTTGATAATTTATATCAGATTCATAATCTGTTGTTACCTAATCTGATTAATAATTTACAACAGATGAGAAATCTGACGCAACATGTTAAACATTTGTTTTTTACAATTTTAATTGAGTTCATATGTTAGACTCCTAAATTGATTAATCTAGGACCAGGGGTGAGTTTTCACAGGGTCACCTCCTAGAGTACTCGGTCAACTACAACTTCAATTGTTTTTATATGATTTTAAAAATTACGCATATATTTTATGATTTTAAAAATAATTAAGATCATTTCGGACCAAATTAACATTTTCAAAACTACTTGTCATTCTTCTCCAAAATACAAATCAACCCATACAAAACGTTTCATCTTTTTAAATCTCGAGGTCTGGCTCTTTCTCTCTCATTCTTACTCAACAATATAGTACAGACAATAACTACTCAACAAATCTGCTCAATCCTCCACAATAGATCATTTTTCTTCTCATTTTCGACCACATAGGTGTAATTTTTGACATCATTCTTACTTGTATCAGTCGTTTTCTTTGTCTTCATAGGCAACAGAGTTCGATAAGAGCTCTATATTTGTTTTTATTTTCTAAAAAATAAGGGATTTTAAGTTAATGATGAAAAATAAAACTTTTAGTTGTATTATCTTCGAGAATGGGTTTACAATTTTAAGTTTTGATGGTAAAATCGTAGGAAGAACTCGAGAAATTCCTAGTTTCCGTTGCAGTGTTCCATTGACTGTCGTGGTATAGTTGGATGGTGTTGGTGGTGGTGGTGGTGTTTGTGGTCATCGTGGTGGCACCAGTGGTGGCATTAGTTGGTAGTGTTTGTGGTGGTATCGATATTCGTGGTGTTTGTTTTTTCGTTAGCATTGGTTAGTGGTGTTTATGGTGGTGGATGTTGGTGTGACGGTATTCGTGGTATTTGTAATGTATTTTTTAAAATCTATGCATACATCAACTGTAATATAATTTTTGTTTTTCTTTGTCTGTAGGTAAAACATGTCTCCCAAAAGAAAAGAAAGTGAAAGTGAATCAACGTCTGACCACTCAAAAAAAAGGCTACAGTATAGAGGGATTCGGAGGAGCTTCCTAAACAATCTCAGTTAGGGAAAAGTGAAGCTGAGGAGACATATGAAAACAACGTTGAGGGAGGTGGACAAGGGTCCATAGATGGTGATGAAGAAAATAAAAGTGAGAAAGATGAGGAATTGGAGAGTCAGAAAGAGAAAGAGGACCACATTATACGGCTTTCCTTGGGCTTTCATAGTAAAATTAATCACTAATTTTACTCATCTATTAATTTATATTGAATATAGTTATTATGATTTTTTTTTGCTTGCTTCCTATTTATACTTTTAGGCTTGGGCATTTGAAGTCATTCCTCCCCTTCGAAAGCAGTTAATGGATTACCCGGATGAGGTTTCTCATCCAAGGATGTTTAGGTGGTTGGCTACAAAGAGCAACACCAATATTAAGGAGGCTGATCTCTTTAACCTTCCGGATGATGCAGTACGTGTCTTCTTCAAGTAAAATAATTCTACTTAAAGATAAGAAAGATATTGAACAGATGTTATATCTGGTGCATGAGATGTTATATCTGATGCACCAGATGAGACATCTGTTGCGATGGGGTATATCTTGCATCAGATTACCCATCTGTGCGTTGGTTCTCTGAACCCGACTCCTAAAATATTAACCATCTACTGCAAATTATGCAACAGATGTTTAATCTGATAACATATCGCCCATCTGTTGCAATGCACAGATCATATGTTGCATAATAGATTACCCATCTTGTGCAGCTGTTGCAACAGATGATTGATATTTTGCATCAGATTATCCATGTGTTACTCTGTTTCTCTGAACCAGACTCAAACGGATTTTAACCATCACTACAAAAAACCGCGTTTAGCAAGAGATCGATAATGTTGCTAATCAACAGAAATCCATCGCTAAATCCATTTAGAGATGGATCAGCGACAAAATATTATTCGTTGCTATATTGAGTGTTGCTAACCATTTAGCAACGGAAAAATAAAATCTGTTGCTAGATTTGCAACAGAATAGAGACGTCTTCTATCCGTTGCTATATTTTAGCAACGAATATATTCGTTGTTATATTTATAAGTGTCGTTACTAATTTCATGTTGTATTTCGTCATTTTGATTATTTCCTGACCAAATATTTCATTGCTAGTCCGTCGCTAAAAATTCTCAATTTTTGTGACAAAAAATATTTTCCTCAATCCGTTGCAAATGTTTTAGTTTGGCAATGAGTAATTTTGTCGCTAAATCTGTCGTCATTACTTTTATTTCAATATCTTTTTATTTGTATTTTGAATATTAATAGAATATTATAAAATTCTTGTAATACCCAATATTCATATAAAAAAAAAGCCACATATATATAGATAGCAAAATCTTCTTATAATATCCAACATGCATATAAAAAAACCCATATATATAGATAGAAAAAGTCTAAACATCCTCAATACCAAACATAGCAACATCTAAACACATAAGTATGTTCAAAACATCCTCAATACCTACATCCATCAAGTTTAATTTTTTGTTGCACAATTTTAAACGTTTCAACAAAATAGACCATCAAAAACCAACAAAATAGACCATCAAAAACCAATGCATTGATCGTCAAAAGTATCGCAACCGATCAAGATCATTGCAATCATCATTTAAGGAATCAAGATCGTCCAAAGGAGTAGCCGGAGGTGTGACAACTGATCGTGAAGAACCCAACTTATGTACCTCTTAAATGACAATAGGAAAAAATTAATTTTTAAGTGCGGGAATCAATCGCTTCACAAACTCATCCAAATTCGAATCTGCAGCTGGTACCGATTCATGTGAAGCTGAAGATGAAGTCTTTCCACAAGAAATACACAGAGTTTGGTCGTGGTAGCCTTTGGCTTTAGATCCAAGACCAAATACTCTTTGCTTCTTTTCTCCTCCGGCAGCTTGGTAATATGCTTCAATTTGATCAATAACAGATTCTGATAATGTTTTTTCTCATAATATTTCTTCAAATCTTTCCTGTAATAGTGGAAGTCAAATTATAATGGATTGTACTTACAAATGATTAGATACCAAAAAGTACTTTAAACTAAAAAATGAGAATTAAGTAAACAACTACATTAAGATTTAATCTTACATGGACGATTCGGGAACGTTCATCAACAAAAGATTTTCCATTATGACCATGTGTGTGAACATGCAAATGTAACTCACTTGGTGTCGGATCTCGACCCATTTCAGCAGCCTGTAAAAAAGAAGTGTTGAGCATTGTACTAGAACAAAACTGCTGGAACATTTCATGTAAGCCAGAAATGTTTGTAAAGCCGTAATTCAAGTGGAACGTAGTTGGTCATCAGGTAAATATTATTAGTCGCGTGGTCAGAACTATGTTATCCAATTTACATTGTTCTTACTAAGCATTGACTGGAAAGAGATTGCTGAATTTTATTGCATCAAAATTACTGAGAACATATGCTAATAATGAACATTTGAAAATTTCCAGTCAGATTCCAGTGTGAAGGTTATATAAGATGAAAACCAATCACATAAAACAGACAAGTAATTTCCAAAATCATAAGGTCTTGATTCTACCCAATACATCTCGAAGAACATGTAAATATATGAATCCTCAGTAATATACCACTCTGTGACATATAAGCACAATTTACATTGCAGTTTTTCATGTTACAAGACAACAACAAAACACAACATACCAAATACAACACAGGAGACAGAAACAGTGAGAAGTGATCAACATTTGAGATAAACAGTAAATAGAAACGCAACAATAGCATAACGTTGAACTAAGTTTAGACTGTCTCACAACAAATTACAGTTTAATACTTGAAATATATACTTACAAGTCTCTTTCGATACTCTCCAATTGAGATAGATCCTCCCGTGTAAGTTCCAGCAGGGACTTCTTTGCCTTCACGACGATTCTGTGCATTTATTTTGGACTTTTCAACACACTTTGGATCTGCCCAAAGTCGCTGCCAGCTTTTCCAGACATCTTCATGTATAAAATCTAACCTAATCCCTTTCTCTTTAATTTTAGCAATGAAATTTCTATACACAGTTGTTGCCTTACTCTGCCAGTGTTTCTTTACTGCAGCATCAGTAATGGAAGAATCCCAATAGAAGTGTTTCTGAAATAAATTTCCAAGATAACACATTAATATTGCATTTATAAAAATGAGTACACTTTACAAAATCAATTATGATGAAGATGTATACCTTGAATTCCCCAAAATAGCCATCTTTTATGTCACATGAGACAACTTTCCAATTGACTCCATTGTGATCAAGTTCACTTTTGAAAGACTCGTGTATCCTATTGGAGCATGCTTTAGAAGGTTGCAATCTGTATCAATGTGAAGACATTATTTAGAGGTTACTATAAATAAAAAATAATATATAATAATAATAGACAAGAAATAGACTAACCCTACAGAAGTTATAGTAACAAGGGTTCGCACATTGCTCCGACTGGAATTACTTTCTCCATTTGTGTTGCTACGAGATATGTCCTCACCTACTTGGTTGGTTTGTGAAGACATACCTAAAGTTGTTGGGTTGGTCTGATTTGGAGTAGTAGGAGACGTACTACCATGATTAGAAGTTGGAGCACCTATGCTACCAGCTTTTTGTGGCGCAACTGTAGGAGTGGGATTAGTAGTCATGTTTGCAGTACGAACAGGCATATTAGTCCTAGCTGCTGACTTGCCCGCATGCCCTATGCTTTCTCGACCTGTACCTCTTCCTAGATTCATATCTATTAAAAAAATTATACTTGTTAAAGTGGAAAGAAGATGCAAATTTTGCACAAAAAGTCACAACATCATATAATATTCTAATTTTGAAATCCTATCCAACAAAATACCTCAAAGCAACATACCTCACTGTCATTCTGGAATCTTATGTAACATTGGAATACTCATAACAAGAACCAAGAACAGATCAAGAACCACCAACATAATAAGAACCACCAAAATACTCACAACAAGAACCACCAACAGATTAAGAATCACCAACAGAACCACCAAAATACAACAAAATAATCCCATTGTAATTCTTCCCATAAGAACTCCTCCCAAATGAAGAACCAACAATAGAACAAAAACCATCAACAGAATCACCAAAATACTCACAACAAAAACCACCAACAGATCATGAACTACCAACAGAACCATCAAAATGCTACAGAATATTCCCATTGTAATTCTATCCACAAGAACTCTCAAATGAAGAACCAACAACAGATCATCAACCAGAAAAAAATAAAATATATATATGTGTGGATAGAAAGTAGACCAGAAGTTAATTATGTTCAGCTATTTTCAAGGATGAAGTCGATTGGTTAAGACGCTCACCTATTTGGTTCCTTAGAGTAGATGTACCTTCTCTTGTTCTATTGATCTGATTTAGAGCAGTCGGAGATGATTCAGGAGTTGCATGGTTTCTACCATCACCATAAGTTTAAACCGTTGATCTAATTTGAGGAATCAATGGTTGAACTTGATTTGTATTATTTTGACCACCTATGACATCAGCTTGAGAAGTAACAATAGCAGGAGTGGGAACAGTAGGTACATTTACAGTAACATCATTATTACTCCTAACTGCAGACTTGCCTCCACGCCTTGTGCTTCTGCGACCTCGACCTCTAGCCATATCTATAAAAAAAATTGTATTAGTCAAAATGGAAATAATATGCAAACTTAATAATACCAAGAGAAGCAAACAACAATATATAGATAAGGTATTAGAAAATGTAAAAGCACAGTTGTAGCCTAAAAAAATAAATGAGAAATAAAAGAGTCAAAAATTGAGAAGTAGAGCATAAAACCAGTTGAAGCAACAAGTTTTGTGTAAACAACGAGACAAAGAAAATGATACTAGTTCGACAAAATGGCTGCTCACAAATTAAAAATAAGATATAATAGCATATTTTTTATCAAGCACTAATCGCTATCTGTGTCTTCTTCCAAATCTTCCTCTTCATCTTCCTCAGTTTCCTCAGTTTCATACTCTTCTTCTGTAGCATCCTCTTTGTTGTCATGATGTTCTTGTAATAAACTATCATCAGTGACTTCATCCATTTCAATTAAACCACCATTTGCATCTTGTAAGTGTATGCTTTCATCTGTGGCAACATTCATGTCTATCTCGTAGACTTGAACTTCTTCAACTTGAAATGGAATATTTAGTTCTGCAGCTGCCTCAATTTCCTCATTGGGTAATTCAATAATATTTTGAGGTTTGATCTTCAATACAGCTACCCAATCATCCTTGTCCTTTTTTTTACTAGGATAAGACACATAACACACTTGAGTTGCTTGTATTGCCAGAATAAAAGGTTATATTTTTAATATCGACGACGATGGTTAATATCAAACAATTTATACTGATTATGCTTTTTAACACCAACATCCATAGTTGGGTCAAACCATTCATATTTGAATAGTACAGTTCGCTTAAAGGTATTTTGCGGTATTCCACTTCTATAATCTCTTTTATTCGCCTGTAGAAATCACCAAAAGTTGGATCTGAAATACAAACTGCACTGTTCATTGTTGATCTTGCGCTACCATGAAAATCTGTATGAAACTTGTATCCATTAACAAAATACACCGAATGAGATGAAGCGCCTATCAATGGTCTACGAGCAAGACTACATCGGAATTCATTCTCAATATAATTGAGCCGGACCTATTTAGAAGATTATAAAATTTAGTTCAATTTCATAAGTTAATTTAAGTGCATAATTGTATAAAAGATTTTAATTTTTGAAGCCTTACATATTGCTTGAACCATATAATGAAATTTTCTTCAAGGCTCTCATTTATTTGATCTTGAGAGACATTTGGAAATTCTTCTTGCAAACGTTGCACAAACATACTTCATTTAAAGAAAAAAGATTTTAATTTCAAGTCATGATTTATGAATATGCTTATAAAATTAAGTTGGTACAACTAACTTTGTTACCTCACATATGGCTCAACCTCTTCACAATTTAGCAAAATGTAAGTTTGGGCAGCGTTGATTTCCTGAAGAGTTAGATTCCTCTATTTTTAGTCTCCCCATAATCGTCCGGGATGGGTGAATATTGATAAATTTCTTCAACTTCCTCCACAATACCACCATCATCATTTCGATGCACATTATGATTGCATGTCATGACATATGGTTCAAAATAATAAGAAAACAATAGTGTTGGCTCTGTCACCAAGTAAGCTTCACATATAGAACCCTCAACACTTGCTTTATTCCCAATCATTCTTTTAAGACTTCCAAAATACCTAAATATAAAAATGGATAAACCATCATATTTGAAAAGTAAATAACAACATTATTCTCACAAGTTAAACTTGAATTTTTGCATTACCTTTCAAAAGGATACATCTATCGATATTGTACAAGTCCAGCAATCTTTGCTTCATATGGAAGGTGCATAGGCAGATGTTCCATTGAGTCAAAGAACCCATGAGGAAAAATACGTTCTAACTTGCACAAGATTTGTGGAATATCTCCCTGCTCTCCATTTCATCCACTCGGAGAGTAGTCGATGTAAGATCTTTAAAGAATAAGCTCAATTCTGTAAGTGCCTGCCATACATTATTTGGAAGTAGTTCACAAAAAGCAATAGGCATCAATTGTTTCATGAACACATGGCAATCATGACTCTTCATGCCAAATAATTTTTTCGCAGATGTGTCTGGGCATCTACCCAAATTTGAAACATATTCATCTAGAAATTTTAAGCCTTTCACCCAATTAAACAAGATTGTGCTTGCTTCCTTGTCTATTGTATATACAGCTTTGGGATATTATCCAAAAGCATCCCTTGCCAATTGAGGTCGATCACAGTAATTGACCATAACTAGACGAGCTTGGGGATTGTCTTTGGTTTTCTTATCAATATTAAGGACCGTATTAAATACATTATCAAAGAAGTTTTTCTTAATATGCATAACATCCAGGTTATGTCGAATCATGTTAGAACTCCAATAAGGTAAATCCCAAAAGATGCTTTGCTTTTTCCATCCACAAGAACTACATATTCGTTGATTAACTTCTTCCGCATCTAACTCTGTTACTTTTCTTATCCCCAAATCACAAATTTGATTCAATATCTCTTCTCCAATTCTGTAGGGTGGTGGTGATCTTTTGACTGTTTGACCTTTAAAAAAAAATTACGATCTCTACTAAATGGATGATATTGGTCAAGGAACATTCTGTGACAGTCAAACCATGATGTTTTCTGACCATGTTGTAATCTAAAGGATTGTGTTTCCTCCATACAATAAGGACAAGTAAACTTACCTGCAGTACTCCATCATGATGACATAGAATATGCTGGAAAGTCACTGATTTTCCACATAAAAGATGCCCTTAATTGAAAATTTTATTTTTTGGAGATATCAAATGCTTCTACACCTGTCTCCCACAACAATGTTAATTCCTTTATTAGAGGCTGCAGATAAACATCAATTTTATGTTTGGAATTATTTGGTCCAAGAACAATGACAGTTAAGAACATATAAGCCTCTTTCATGCACATCCCTAGAGATAAATTGTATGGAGTGACAATTACTGACCATAATGAATATTTTCTCCCAGACTGGCTGAATGGTTGGAAACCATTAGTACATAACCCCAACCTAACATTTCTTGGTTCATCGGCAAAAGAAGGATGACTTTCATTGAAGTTCTTCCAAGCTTCAGAGTTTGATGGATGACGCATTACTCTATCCTCTTTTATATGTTCATGATGCCATGTCATGTCAGCTTCTGTAGTATGGGATGCATATAATCTCTTCAATCTAGGAATCAAAGGAAAATAATACATCCTTTTGTAAGGGACCAATTTCCTCTTACGAGAGCCAACTCGATGCTTATACCTCTCTTCCGGTAAAGACTCTTTAAACAATTACATCATTTGGTTAAAACCCCTCTGTGACATATTATTTTCCATCTTAATATTTAACATTTGAGAGATTACTGCAAGTTGAGAGAGGGAAGAACCAGGATACAATTTTGCATCAACAGAGTGCAACAATTCATAAAATTTTTGGTACTCTAAATTACGCTCCTCCTCCATCGAAGGTTCATATTCCTCCTTAATTGAAGGTTCATACAGATGAGATGGTCCAGATTCAATATTGCTGTAACCATGGATAAAGCTGGGACCAGCAGCATCTAAAATCATTTGTCAATATGGATTATCATATCCCAATTCAAGTTGAGCACCATTGAGCAAATCATTACCGAAAGAAATCTCACCTATCAGATCTGCTTCCCCTTGATGTTTCCAAACAAAATAGTCCTTAACAAATCCATCATGAAAAAGGTGATATCTAACCGTTTCAACATCTTTGTATTTAATGTTGAGACATTTTTTACATGGACATCTAATGGTGTTCCCACTCATGCAATTTTGTTGAGAACATGCAAAGAGGATAAAGTTATTCACACCAGTAATGAATCTAGAGTTTATAGCCCCTCAGCCATCCAACCTATCATACATCCATCCACGCTCTAGATTATTCATAGTCCTATTAATGTCGACATAAACAAAATAGTTAGAGTTTTATATTTTAGTAATGCATACATCCAGGATTACCACTAAAGTGAAGAAATAATTAAATATCTTAACAAACTGAAATATATCTTTCAATTTTTACAAGAAAATAGAATATATCAGTCATTTTTCTTCTAAATAAACAAGAAATCACAAAAACAACATATCACACATTGTCCTTCTTAATAAGTGTTAGCGAAAAATTTTAATTACATACAAAACTGAAACTTCTATCATTACAATCATAAGGCATGAGGTAAAGCTCCCGACAACAAGATTAAAACATCAAATTTCAGCAAAGTACATACCTAAAATCTGAACATTAAACAAAACCTAAAAATAAGTTGCAACTTTGTTGGCAAAAATAAACAAATAAAGTCTACAACTTTAACACAAAGTTACATCACAAAAGTTAATCGGATTTAAAGCAAATCCTCAATCGGTAAGTAAAAGAAAATAGAGACAGTTTCACGAATAACGAAGAACACAAACGGCAATAGAGAAACATATGAAAAACTAATCGAAAATCATTGAAAAGGGAAAATGTTATAGTACCAGATATATGCTAGCTCACTTTCTGGCACTTGCTGGTATCCTTAGTGGATCTATCTGAAAACGCAAAATATAACATCACAATCAGATTAAGAAAAAACAATAACATATACCAAATGTGATCCCACAAATAGAATCTTTGGAAGAATAAAGGCTAAACAGTCAACACAACAAAATAGAAAATGATTATGACAATTAGACAATTTCAAAGAAACATGAAACATACTACATTTTATTGTTTACAGAAAATCAGAACAACAGAAAGCAAAAATGACTCAAACCGCTCTTTGTTTTCTAATTTTTTCAACATGCAACACACTAAGTACAACCTTACATAAACCTGTACTTAAAAAAGACAAAACTAAACCACACAAATGAAAAAATTGTTGAAGAAATCAGAGATTAATGAACCTGGAACAGAAGATTAAAAAAACATAAATAGAAGTTAAGAGGAAAAATATTATTCCCATTTCGATAAAATAACCACAAACACAACGTTTTAACACAATAATCGAACAAAGAAAATTGAAAAAGCTAAAAAAAAACCATAAATAGAACTTCAAATAAAAAATTAAAAAGCCTAACATAATCAGTGTATGCAAAACACTGAAAATTAAACCACAACAAGAAATTTAGTTGAAGAAATTTCAGATTCATAGCCATGCAACATTGGAATATCAAAAACCCCATAAAAAATAATTCGGAGAAAGAAAATACGGTTCCCATTTTGAGTAAATAACCATTTATCGATTTTTTAACACAATAATCGAAGAACCCTAACTGAAATAGCTCAAAAAATCCTAAAAATATCATTAACACATCACTTCTAACATAGAAATTAAGAAATTAAAAGAGGAGAAACAACTAAAATTACGAGATATAAAATCTAACCTCTAATTTAGATTCAAAATTCACCGATTGACACTCTTTTCAACTGATATTGAGCTATTAGGGAGAGAAAAGGGCAAGGGGACCATTTTTGGAGGGAGAGGCAGATGATGTTATATTTTGGGAACAAAGTGAAATAAAAGATATAGCCCTAATATTAGGTTGGTAGGGTGACGGATTTAGCAACGGATATATAATCTGTTGCTAATCATTAATTAAATATATATCTAATATATTATTAAAAATGGTAAAATACTTCCAGCGACAGTATTTTCGCTGCTATTGCTGTCTCCACCATGTCAAAAAAAATTCCCTCCATTTTTGTCGGTAATTTTGTCACCAAAATAAAGGCGCCAATATTTACCTCCAAAAATTAGCAATCAATTTTATATTTCGTTGCCATTCCATCACTAATTAGGCTATTAATTTTAATTTCCTTTATTAAGCGACAAAATTTCTATTTCGTTGCAATTCCATCGTTAATTAGCAACAAAAAAGCCTTTGTTGCTATAAATCCGTTGCTAAACGCAGTTTTTTTTGTAGTGCATATACTACAAACTATGCAACAGATAGTTTTCTTTTAAAAAAAAAAATATAGCTCAACTGTGAAAATTATTATATTATATGATTTAAATGCATCTGTCTTTTTTTTCTTTTTTATAGGTTGTGCATCCATGGATCGTACCTACTGAGGAGGAGTCGGTGATGACTTCTTATATTACTCTTGGTCATGTTGATACTATTGCAGACCCAACGATAGAGTTAATAAAGAAGGAATTGACTGGAGCAACAACCATAAGAAGAGCAGTTAGGCAAGGTCAGCCTAATGTTGATGCTCATCATGACCAACCTTTTACTAAGGCAGATCCGGGTGCTTCTTCTGGTGGAGTTGGTGGAGTTGGTGGAAGGCATGCTGATGCTGCTACCAAAGAATAAATATATTTGAAAACACCCCTTTTCGCCCTTACACGGGTCCCTCTCACCCTTCTTCACCCTTGTGTTCTTGTTGCGAATGCGATGAGTGCAAGGACAAACAGGATAAACTCTTTGAAAAAGTAGAGGCTATCTCTAAAGCTATCGAGGAATTCAAATCCAAGAGGTTTTTCATACCATCCAAGAAGGTGAGGGAGCCACACACTCCTACAGCGTTGGTTAGAAGGAAAAAAAGAGTAATTAGAGATGTGCTTTTCGCTCAAAAATTAAAAAAAATTGCAATTCCTCCCTCTCCAAAAGCTGTTGAAGTTCAGGGGCCAGTCAAGAAGGTGGACATATACGCGGAACTTGGAGCCGAAGAGAAGAGGGATCTATTATAGGACAAATCCACACGGCAAGAGCTGGACCGAGGTAAAAAGAATTCTTGCAGTCATTAGCGTGAACGACATGCATTATTGGGCGATTAAGATACTACTCGAGGAGGTAAAGATCAATGTTTATGACTCCAATGTACCTCTCGTCGACGATTTTAGTTTTTTTCTCCTCGTGGAGCCACTGATGGTGCTGTTGCCCATCTTGTTGAGGAAGAGTAAACTGATGAATCATTTGCCAAAGAAAGTGTTGATGAAGAAATCATGAGATTTTGAAGATCGAAATAGGGGAATGATCCTTCCAAAAGATGATGACGCTAAAGCGAGCGGCTCGCACACTCCTGCACACATCGAATGTTTGCTGAACGGCACAGAAATGGCCGAGCCAACAACTTTTTTGTGTGACAACGCTATGGCAAACCTACAAGGGGTCTGGGATTATGGGGTACTAACTGGACGCTTGAAGCCTCTGTGTGTATATAGAAGAGCTTGTGAAATAAAAAATTTTAATTTCAAGTCACCCTTCACTTTATTATATGTACATGTAGTGACAATAATTTTTTTCTGATGAAAGTTGAGTTTTTTATAATGCAATAGATTAGATTGTCAATCTGTTGCAACAGTGGGAAAACCTGTTTGAATAATCTAATAATCTAATAATCTAAGTCTAATCTGTTGCAATAGTTGGAAGACCTGTTTGATAATTTCTATGAATAATCTAATAATCTAAGTCTAATCTGTTGCAACAGTGGGAAGACCTGTTTGATAATTTCCACAGATGACCTAAATTTTACAACATATGCCTAAATCTTTTTTATATTTTCCAACAGTTATGCTTGAATATCCATGTGCTCGTTGACAACAAACCAGTAGCAAATACACACACCACCATAAAAAGTTCAGTAATTAGGCTTCAATATCCATGTGCCTAACAACACCAAACCAGTAGCAATAACGGCAACAATGTAGTATCTTCTTGCTCGATTTTGTTTCTCTTCAGAAGCCTTGACTTTGTTCAACAAACCCCAGATTACACGATTTGATTGTGAAGCGTGTCGTTCTTCATATCAATCAAAGTAATCACATCCACCCAATTTCTATAAAAAAAGAGAACACAATTACAAAATAATTACAAGTCAATAATTAATCAATTAATTAAATAAAAAATATTACCTTTGAAATCTTACAAGTAAAAAACCGACGACCCGGATTTTGTTGAGTTCAAGAAGTCTTTAACAGAGCTTCATGACCACACTTACAATATCAAAAATCTTTATCACAAAAAACAGTGGAAGATGCGCTCGACATTGTCAAGGTTAGTTGGAAAAAATGAAAGTAATAATTTGAAGAATTTGGATAGATAAAAGAAGATGACGATGAAGAAGAAGATTTGGGAATTTAGGGTCAATTTTAGGAGAAAGATGAATATATAAGACAATGGGGGAAAAAATGACCGTTGGGGGCCAAGTGACGGCAAGTCAGCGAAATGTGCCAGGACTGACACTAACACATTTGATGCCTATTTTATTTTACGTCTTTAAAATGAACAAGTCTACTTGATGCCTATTTTATTTTAGGTGTTTGAACTGAACACCGTCGATGGGTTGCGCCTTTTTTATTTCAATTCACTTTAACCTTTTTAAACGTAGTGGCAATTTTTTAGGTCCAACAAAAGTTGAATTTTTATAATGCAACATATTCTCTATCCATTGTAATAGTTATCCTACCTGTTCTGACATATAGTTTATCTGTTGCAATAGGTTGGTCATCTGTTGCATTATCTCGATGTTTGTATCTAAAGTTCATCTGTTGCAACAGTGGGAAGATATGTTTGATAAATTCCAATAGATAACCTATTTGTTGCAATATATGTATAAATCTATTCTATTATTCCAATAGATGTGTCATCTGTTGCAACAGATAAAGTCCATCTGTTGTAACATATGTCTAAATCTGTTCTTTTTTTCCCAATAGATGTGTCATCTGTTGCATTATCTTGATGTTTTTATCTAAAGTCCATCTGTTGCAACAGTGGAAAGACCTATTTGATAAATTCCAACAGATCACCTACTTGTTGCAATATATGTCTAAATCTATTCGAATTTTTCAATAAATATGTCGTTTGTTGCAACAGATACATTATCTGTTACAATATTTGAATCTAGTATTCCATTTCAATTAATAAGTTCAAATCTAAGGAATAAATAAAATTCATAGACAAAATAAAATAAATCGAAGCCTTCATAAATTAGCTGAAATAAGTCAACCAATAAATAAGATGTAAAAAAATTATTATGGGTACAGATCTCAACAAATACATCAACAATAATTTAAGTATACTTCCAAGGATTGCTTTGACAGGCTCAAGCTATAAAGATCTACTCAGTATGGACAAGTTATTCTTCATCCGGTGCTATGGAATTCGGCTTTGCTCGTCGTGGATCTTCATTGTCGCTTGCGTACTATTTCTGCACTTTTTGTTCTCCGTATTTCCATAAAAAGAGTAGCATACTGTCAATGTTGTTCAACAGTAGCTTCTTCTACATCCACCTGGAAAGCCAGAATTGGTCAATGCTAATCACAGAGATACAATAAGATGGAAAAGAATAACTCATATCTTCTAGCAAATCAAACAGGTCTTCCTCCCATTTTAAATTATCCCAAACATATTAAATTTCTGTTGCAACAATAAATAAACTATTGGGACAAATTTCTACATGAGGAAGACCCTGTGTGATAATTTCCAACGAATGAACTATCCATTGCAACATATGAATCATCTGTTGCAGCAGATAGGTTGTCTATTGGTTTAAATAAAAGTTGTACGAAGAGCTGTTTGATTTGCTAAAATAGTCGAGACATATGTTGCACCAGATAAAGTATTTGGTGCAATAGTTTAGTCAACTGTTGCAACAGATGTATATATCTATTTAATAATTTTCAGTAGATGTGTCATCTGCTGAAATAAATATCTGTCTGTTTGTTTTGTCAGTTCGAAGACATATAATATATTCACCTTCTTCAGCTCGTGCTACTCTCCTTTGGATATTATACGTTGCTCAGTGCAACACACAGACAGAGAAGTTGCAATTTCGCTTTTTTGGATGCCTGATAATGCCCTAGAAATCACTCTCCTTCTCCTCTTAGCCCTAATCTCTAATAGAGTGGATGGAAATAAAATCCTCTTTGATGAAATGAGACCCCTCTTAGATGTCAATTCCATTACAAAAGTAGTTAATGCATCAATAGCATTAATCACTACATTATGTTTCGCCCTGCAGTCTTAACATTTGCATGCAGAACATTCGCTGGGAGAGGCAAAATCTGTATAACCAGTATGATCATACTCATAATGGTTTGCTTTAAATACTGTAAGAGGAGCATCATTAGCACCAACAGCAGCACCACTACCACCACCAACAGCTCCATCAACAACAACAAGCCCACCCTCCAAAATTATTTTTCTTGTAATGGTTCTTGCTCCAAACAATTCCATTTTTATTTTGTCGATGACCTTAGGGTCCAATAAAGTTTGCACAGATCGTAAAGTAAGAAAAAATGGCATCTTCAACTCTCGATTGGACAGAAATAGCGACGGATGTACATTCTAACATAAATCATTACATATATTAGAATGGTGATTAGATCATTCAAAAAAACATTAATTAAAAGAAAAAATTAATTATAATTATACTTACTACATCCTTCGGGAGTTGAAGAGATCAAGAAATTTCGCATTTTTATGAGTTTTGGCCGATAACCATCTCAAGATTCTTGAACAAGAAACTCCTTCCTGGTAGTTCACTTGTTATCTCAAATAAGGAATGGCTTCAAACGCCCAAGCCTATAAAATAACGCCAATAAATCAAAATCATTTTTTAGCGAAAAAAATGAATGATATCATAATAGAAGAAAGAAACATTTATCATGAAAGCCCATGGTAAGCCATATAAGTTGACTGTCTTTGATGCTAACGAAGTCAACAAATATTTGACAGTCATTTTGAAGCTTTCATACCCCCATGGATAGCTGTTAAACGCCTCAAGATCCTCGGAGAGTTTTATTAAACCGAGGCTTATGTTGTTGTTAACGTCTCTCGCCCAAAGAATATTATGTACAAACCAAACGAAGCACAATGACTGTTTGTGCTTCTTTGAAAGTCCTTTACCTTTTAACGCTTCTATCAAATTTTTGTTTTTGAAGCTTGGACCAACAATGGACACCAGGTCATCACGATCACACGACTTGCTTTTGCCTTTTTTGGGTGTGCGAGGTGCTTCTTTTTGGGTTAGAATAGGTAAAACTTGAGTAGAAGGATAACATTTTAGTCCAGTAACTATGGCAAACTCCTTCCAACCAAAACAAACAGGCATTCCACAGTAATTTATCCATACTTCATCCATCTTATCTTTGTTTTCATAAATAAACCTACGCTTGAGAAGTTCATATACCATTTTCATTAGGAAATGAGCATTGTTGTCTTCCGGCAAATCAAGATATTTCCTAAAGCAGCTGTCCCTGAAATAAGCATCCAATTTTTGTTCTCGAAGTATTTTTTTGAAGACGTCGAAAGATTTTCCCATGGATGACTTAACCACGAAATCACTCGTTAAATCTGCGGCACCATCGCACTGCATTCTCATAGGATAACGATCAATGCTGAAGGCTTTGACCAGCTCTTTCGTGGAAGGGCTATTAGCATCTGCATCATCTCTTTTGAAATATTTCTCCTCCTCGTGTTCATCATATTCTGCTCCCGATTGAGATAACGTTTGTAAAGCAAACTCATAGAGTGATAGATGTAGCCTAACTGCTTCACTTGTTCCTCTACTTGGACTTGATTCAGTTTCTATTCTTTTGGAAACCATATTATCTAAAATTAACAGGAACGTAAAATAATATATTATTATTGATTAATGCATTGTTAAAAAGGGATAATAGTAAATTAAACAAGCAAAATAGTAAAATAACAGTTGCAACAGATCATCGATCTGTTACACCAGGTAGTATATCTATTGCAGCATATAACCAAACTCTTGCAGTGGATGAGTAATCTGTTGCAACAATACAAAACATATCACTCATCTTTTATGACAGATGAATGGTCTGTTCAACAGATCATACAACTATTGTGACATCATCTGTTGCAACATATGAGTGATCTATTGGAACAGTTAAATAATCTGTAGCAATGGCTGAGTAATCTGTTACGACAATACAAAACATATAGCTCATCTGTTGAGAAAGATGAATGGTCTGTGCAACAGGTCACACATCTGTTGCAACACACGAGTGATGTATTGGAACAGTTATCAACGGTCAATATTGTTTAGATTTCTTCAAACATAGGGTCGTCTATCGCGGCAGATGAATGATCAGTTGGAAAAATCAAGTCTTGGACTTTTCCTGTAGGAAGAGTTGGTAGGATTTTATCCAACAGGAGGTTCATCTGTTGCATCAGATCATTAATCTGATGGTTCTTCCATTGCACCAGATGGATAATTAGTTGCATCAGATTTTTTATTCGAAGCTTAATCTATTGCAACATATGGTAAAGCTGTTGCATCAGATTATTAATCTGTTGCATCAGAACTGTAATATGATGGTTCCTCTGGTGCATCAGATGGTTGATCTGCTGCATCATATGATGAATCTGTTGCATCAAATGGTTAATATGTTGCACCAGATGGGTAACTAATGTTTTGCATAAATTCGGACATAAAATTCGGAGACTTCAAATTCAACTAATGTTTTGCATAAATTCGGACATAAAATCTTCAATTTTTTAGAATAAAAAAATATAGTATAAGTCTATTTACATATACTATATTAAAAATTTACATATTTAGAAACTATATAAAAAAATAGTATAAGTCTATTTAGCTAACAATTTAAAATATTTTAAAAAATTATGTTCAAACAAATAATTGTCGACTCTCCAAATAGTAGCGAAGACACATAAATTAAAATAAAAAAAATATTATTAGAATAACCATCCTTGACTATCAATCACATTGACTAGGTAACTTTTTATATTAGAGTTAATACATAAAAATGACCCTAAACTTGACACCAAATTATAACTTTGATCTTAAACTTTTATAGTGCACAAATAGGACCTTTAACTATTCAAAACCTGAACAAATATGACCTTTGATTTTGCAACCCCAAGCGCGAGTTTCACTCACGCCTACGTGGAAAGATAATCCAATCATACGGTGTCATGTCGTTAAAAGGGCTGACTTAGAGAGAGGTCATATTTGTCCAGTTTTGAATAGTTAAAGGTTATATTTGTGCATTGTCAAAGTTTTGCTTTTTTTGTTAAAATGACGTCGTTTTTATTATTATTATTATTATTATTATTTTTATTATTATTATTATTATTATTATTACTATTACTATTACTATTATTATTATTGTTGTTATTATTATTATTATTATTATTATTATTATTATTATTATAATTTTCTTATATATTTCTATAGTAGCAACACCTAATATTTTTTAATTTAAAAAAAATATTATTATTATTATTATTTTATTTATTTCTATAGCAGCAACACTTAGCTTTTTTTTAATTAAAAAAAAAACAACCACTAGCAGGGATCGAACCCGACATTAGGCTGAAGGAAGCACCCAAGAAGAGCAAATAACACTACTGGGCTATCTAACTGCCTTGTTTTATGTGGTTCAATATTAATATACGTACATAAATATACATTTTCTATCTTATATACATACAACGTAATTTTTTTATCGAGGGGGTTCGGGTGAACCCCATGGCAACCACGTAGGTCCGCCCCACGTTAATCTAATAACATTTTAATAACATTAATTTAATAACATTTTAATTACGTTAATTTGATAACGTTAATTTAATATACTACTACTACTATCCTTAATAACATTAATTCAATGACGTTTTATTAAAACTATAATTTTTTTTATTATTAGTATAATTTCATCTTTAATTTAATATTTAAATAAATAATATTTAGATATATTATATAACTTAAATTCGTCCTCTGCTTTATAATATATATACATACCCGCTCGAGTTTTTCGTATGAGGCTGACCCGCCTAATTAATAAATCTTCAATATTGCTTTTTTTCTGCAATGACAAAAGAAATTAGATGTCATTTTCATTTTTGGGCCGAAAATAATAGTGAAGAGTCATTTAAAGGTCATATTTGTGCAGTTTTGAATAGCTAAAAGTCATATTTGTGCGCTGTCAAAGTTTAAGGTCATATTTATGTATTATGCCCTTAGATTTTAAGCTGGACGCGCCCAGTTTTGCGTGTTGAACACACGTTTTGCCACGTAGGATTGGAGGTCATATTTGTGCAATTTTGAATAGTTAAAGGTCATATTTGTGCACTGTCAAAGTTTAAGGTCAAAGTTATAATTTGGTGTCAAGTTTAGGGTTATTTTTATGTATTAACTCTTTATATTAAGATCTTGTACTTTTCTACCATAAAATTTCAACAACAAAAAAAAGAGATACTTTTTAATTTTTTATAAAATAATTTATATTTAAATGTCATTTATCCTGAGATGATTTATAACCATACAAATACTTATGACTTACTTTGATCTCTATTTTAAAAAAAAAAAACTTTTATTGTTTGAATTTTATATTAAATCAAACTACATCACATACAATAATTGAAAAAATGAGGCCCTAAAATTTTGGGGGTCTCAAGCCATTGCTTGACTTGCTTGGCCTTTGAGCCGGCCCGGTATGTAACTCTTCTAACATTTGTAACTCATAGACTATTCACGTACCCACCCCCTTATTCATCCTATTCATTACACGAAAGAATTCTACACTTATAAATAGTAGTGTTTCTTCCTTTATGTATATACATTAGAGATATGAAAAAGATGACAAGTGTAGAAAAATATTATTATGTACAGTTGTGAAAGAGAGAGGTGAGACATAGAAAAATATTTTAAGTCTACAATTATATTCATTATACAAAAGAGAGTAATTATATTAGTGAAAGAAAGAGTTGATACAAAGAAAATACTCTAAGTCATTAACTATATTCACTATACAAAGAGAGTAATATATGTTGAAGGAAGGTATTCTTATGATGGAGCTTTGGACTCTTCAACTAATCCGAAGTTGTTTGAATTGTACATCGTTGATTGACTGTTGTATCCTGGAGGGGACAGGTCAAGAGATTACTGTTGGATCGGTGTAGAATATGCCGCATTGAGCTTGAATTTCCTTTAAAAAGGTGAGATATCTGAACCTCAGCCAAGAAGAAGATTATTTTATTTTCCTTACTTTTGTTCAATTTATTTTAAACTGTAATCATTTATTATAATTGTGGTGTATTACACCTGCAATCTTTTAAACCGTATTTCACAATCTTCATTTTTATTTCAAATGATGTTGAAAATCATAAATTTATAATTAATTTTTTTGAGGCCTCAAAATTTTGGAGGGCTAAAGTAAACGTTTTATTAGTCTTATCCTTAAGCCACCCCTGAGTCCAACATTATATTAATAATAATTTTCCAGTTTCAAAATTCACTTATACTCTTACTATTAAATATTATTTTTTATTTTTTAAGACATCAAATTTATTTAAAAAATATTCTATTAAAATTATTCATATTATTTATTTTTTTCTTAATATATATCAGTGCAATAGTAAAGGTAGTTCGAGAAAAATATTTTTTAAAAAAATAAATGATTCATATTTATTTATTGATTTTTTGAAAAAATGTAATTACTCGGTTCGTTTTAATTTTATTTACCTCGTATAGACTTGATATTCTCCTTGATAAAATACTTTTTAGAAATTTATTTATTAAATTAAATTTATTAATTATATTTTAGAAATCTAAATCTAAATTTGAATAGTTTTGGTACTTTCCTGGAGGAAACAGAAAAAGGGGAAGAGTGTGTTTCGTATGATGGAAAATATTTTTCATGAAAAATATTTTTTTAAAAAATATTTTCATAGAAAATAAGTTGGTGTTTTATTTATTTTCTTATGTTTGGTTGCTGAGTGGAAAATATTTTCCAAAAAATATTTATGATGCTTGGTTGGTGAATAGAAAATATTTTTTTTCTACCTAAATTTTAACCTTACATGAGCGTGTGACCCTCTAATTAAAAATATAATATATTTTCTAAAACATAATATTTAACTACACATTTTTAATCATTCAGTTAGCTTGTATAGACTTGATATTCTCCTTGATAAAATACTTTTTAGAAATTTATTTATTAAATTAAATTTATTAATTATATTTTAAAAATAAAAATCTAAAATTGAATAGTTTTGGCACTTTCCTGGAGGAAAAAGAAAAAGGGGAAGATTGTGTTTGGTATGATGGAAAATATTTTCCATGAAAAATATTTTTTAAAAAAATATTTTCGTAGAAAATAAGTTGGTGTTTTTTTTATTTTCTTATTTTTGGTTGCTGGTGGAAAATATTTTTCAAAAAATATTTATGGTGTTTGGTTGGTGAATAGAAAATATATTTTTTTCTACCTAAATTTTAACTTTACATGAGCGTGTGACCCTCTAATTAAAAATATAATATATTTTCTAAAACATAATATTTAACTACACATTTTTAATCATTCAGTCAGTTTGTATGAGATGTGACATCAACAATTATACATTCATCTGACCAAATTTAGAAAATAATGTAATTTTTTATTACGTAAAAAAAAATTTATAATTATGTATTTTTTATTTTTTATTTATTAGAAAGTAACTTTTTAATACGATTTATGAAAGAAAAATCAAAAAGAGTGAGCTAGGTGGTACTTGATTTGACAAAACGAAGCTGTAAGTTTTTTTTTTAATTTTTTTTGTTAAGAAACGTAATAAAAAGTTATAATTTTTAAATTGTAATAAAAAGTTTTTTTATATTATAGAAAAGCTGGTTTCGATCGGAAGACATTTTAGTCAATGAACTTTATTAATCTGATTGCACTCCATTAATTTTAATTACGTGTCTTTCTGCTATTTTTATTAGACACGTTGCACTTCTATTATTGAGATTTATCTACCAAAAAGTTTGTTCCTATCTTTCTCCTCTCTTGGTATATCAATAAGATGAGAACTCTTCTGCTATTCCAAGGTATGTTTCTTTAACAAAATCATACCATCTTTCATTTTGGCTACTATCTTTTGTATTCTGGGTGATATTTTTAAGTTGTGCTTTGAATTTCTCTTCTTCTTCAAGAATTTCTAACGGAAATGACCCAATTCATAAATTTAAAGTGAAAAAAATTACCCATTTGTTAGTTCAAAAAGTTGTGACTTTCATTTTCTAATTGCAGAGCAATAGATTTGATAAAAAAAAAATTATCACTAGCAGTTTCCCCCTCTTTTACAATAGTAAATGAACAAAATTTCTTAATTTTTTGGATAAATAAGAATAAGAGAACATCATTAGTTATAGCTTTGGTGTTATACAGTCGTTGATGGGTTCAGATTTCATAGAAGAAAGCCTGTTCTATACTACTAGAAGAAGAAGATCTGTCGGCGCGTGATTTATCTTAATGCTATCGCTGAGATTGGCGTATACAAGTGTGAGCTAGAGGATTTGCCTGGTATGAATTTTTAGATTTTGTTAGGAGCTTTTGAAAAATGAGATTTTGATGAGTTTTTTGGGTTGTTGACTTGATTTGATCATTTGGGTGTTGATTCTTTATTTACGGCAGACAATTGTGGGAGGAACAATTTAAGTCCCAAGTCTGACGGTAAATATTGTTGTTAATGTGCTAAAATACTCCTACTAAGCTACTAATAGTTAATCTTTGTCCTCTGTTTTCCTTCTTAGAATCTTTTTTATAGTTTTATGGGATAATAAGCTGCTATTATACAAGGTTAAAATCTGATAGCAGGAATAAGCATTGCATTCATGTGTAGAAGGGTAAAGACTAAACAGCTGAATGTGTTAGAGTCCAAGTGTCAATACAGTTTAGTAAGGGAAACTACATATTTTATCTTCTAAACTTTGAGCGTATCCCATTATCCCTAATCTTGTTCAAGTAAAGCTAATCCTGATGTTTTGTTTCTAAAAACAGGACCCATAATTGAAATTTGGTTTTCAAATCAAACACGGGCTCTTGCTATTTTATTGATATGGACAAACGAATAGCAGAAAGATCAATAAACAAAAATCAACACTTAATTTTGGATATGCATGCTGAAATATAAAATGAAGTTACATACAATAAACTCTTTATAGTCCAAGTCTTAGCGGTTCTTGCACAAAACAGAAATTTTAGTGTATCACGCTGCCTTTCTCAACACAAGTACTTTATATATGGAAATTATAAAATGAAAAAAAGGAAGAAGATATATTAATTTGTATTGTACTGACTACTGTATTATTTATTGGCTAATTTAAGCGAGGAATGTTTCCATGGAACAAGTGATGGCATTGAGGAGTGCTCTTCGTGATGTAAGTATCATAAGTAACTCTGCTTTTTATTTAGGCAAAATACTCGGATTGAAGGGTGTCTTGGAGCAATGGTGAAATTTTCTTCGTGTGATCTATAAGTCACATGTAACTCTTCCGTGAATCCTAATAATGTGGGATGCTTTGTGCACCATGTCGTCTTTACTCATAATTTTTAGAATATGGCCCTTTTGCGAATTCTATTAACATGGGATGCTTCGTGTGCCAAGACGTCTTTACTCATAGTATCTTTGTATGTTTTTGACAGGAATTTCAAGCAAATACAAGACCAGTTCAGGGCTTACGTAGAAGACCAGTATGTAGCTATGTAAGAAAGACCAAAACTTGATGAATTATTAAGCTTCAAATTAAATAATGGCTTGTGAATTTACCATGAGAATCACTATGATGCCACAACTTATTTTGAGGGCTTTTTTGTTCTTAAGTTGCAGCATCTCATGGTTCAATTTCTGTACGTATACTGAGAAGAAGATGGGAGAGTTAAGAGGGTATTTACATCATTAGTGTTGGCATGTGATGTTGTGTCTACATGAGGGGTTGTATTAGGAAGTGATTTTATTGTTTTCTGTATAAGAAAGTGAATCTAGATAGCAGTAGTTGTTAATCCCTTTTCTTTTGTTGCGATATCTATCAGAATTGTTGAATTCTTTGCTAATTTGACTAATTAATTTCTCTAAGTTAGTAATCGCCTATTTCAGTTAATTTAATGTTTATTCAAAAAATCTTAAATATAATGTATTGTATTCTTTCATACAACAAGTTTCAGTCCTACATTTGCAGAGCTCAACCTGAGGATGCATCAACTCTCTTTTTGTATCTATGTAAATAATATGTACAGTCATACATTTGCAAAACTCAACTTGAGGATGCATCAACTCTCTTTTTGTATCTATGTAAATAATAGATTATTACGTTTTATAAATTTTTTTTGTAAAATGTAATAAATTATTACTACGTTTTACTAAAAATTTTTTACTCTACACATCCGCTATCAAATCATTAAAAAAGGATATAAAACATAATAAATTATTACGTTTAGCCTATTTTAGTAACTTATTAAATAGGTGACCTATTTTGATTACTTTTAATTCCAAATTTCCATAAGTCATATCTCAATATTTTCTAAAAAATGACTTTCCTCGACTCATGAAGGGAAGTCATTTTCTTTCAAATAGTAGAAACTGAGTTCTTTGAAAAATATTTTCCCAAAGTTTTATTACAACCAAATAAGAGAAAATAGAAAAATATTTTCCAAAAAATATTTTCCATCATACCAAATACACCCTAAATAAATTACTATATTTTCAAGATTGTATAACATATACATATCTTACGGTCTAGGAAGGATAAACATATGCACATCATAGTCCATATCACCCTCCTAATGATTAAAAGATTATTTTCAATATATCTTCGAGTCAAACAAAAATAAGGCTCAAAATAGCATAGAGAAAGAAATAATAAAAATATAATATTTACAAGTTTATAATTACAAAAAGAAAGCTAGACTTTCTCCTTTTACACTATACTAGAGAGTCGGGGCACTCATTTCCCCCAATATTCGAAAATGGCCGTCGCTAATCTGCAGAAATTCGCTTCGCGAATCGTCCGAAACCCATCAATTCTTTCAATCACTCGATCTTCCGCCGCCGCAGCCGGATCCGGGTCCTCAACCCGCACCGGGTCCGCCAAAGTCTCCGATCGGATCGTCAAGCTCTTCGCCATTGACCCGGAAGGCCATAAACGTGAAATCATCGGACTTTCGGGTCAAACACTTCTCAAAGCCCTAACTAATAACGGGTTAATTGACCCGGATTCACATCGCCTTGAAGAAATCGACGCGTGTTCTTCGGAATGTGAGGTCCACATTGCTCAGGAATGGCTTGAGAAGCTTCCACAAGCTTCGTATGATGAAGAGTATGTGTTGAAGAAGAATTCTAGAGCTAGGGTTTTGAACAAGCATTCTAGGCTGGGTTGTCAGGTGGTGCTTTCGCCGGAGCTTCAAGGTATGGTTGTGGCGATTCCTGAGGCGAAGCCATGGGATATCCCGTAAAAAGGTGAAATTGAATCTTTTGAGAAGTTTGTGAACTGGAGTTTTTACGGTTTTGAGTTAATAATTTGTGGAATTTATGGTACTTGATAGGCAGTTTGTGTCAAAATTGTCCCAAAGTTGACAACTCTGTTCGTTTTAAATTGCATACTTTTCGAGTTCCTGTATGAATTTTCTCTATTATCTGTTAATTTACTTGCACCAGAATGAAATTGGTTTGATAAAGCAGTGTGGATATATAAGATTCATATAGCTGGTCTCTGAATGGCAGCCTTGGTGTAACTACTAAAGTTGCTACCATGGTAGCTCCTAGTCATGGGTTCAAGCCGTGCAAACAGCCTCTCGTAGAAATGTAGGGAAAGGCTGTGCACAATAGGTCCTTGTGGTCCATCCCTTGTCCGAACACCATACATACCGGGAGCTTTAGTGCACCGGGCTGTCATTTTTAACTTTTATAGCTGGTCCCAGCTAATTAGTGATTGAGGCATCGGTATGAGCTTGTAATTCCTCTGCAATCATATAGTCTGGAGGGTTTCATGTTTATGCCTTAGTAAAAGTGTGTTACTCACTTGAGAAATAAGGCTATTGGAATACTAAATTTGCTTGGTGAGAGGTGAAAAACATCATAGCCTTTCTTGACCATTGGTCGCTAGATCAGCTGCAACTTAACGTTGCATGCTACTGGATGTGCCTATAAAGTAATTGTAATGTATTAGCTGTAGTACTATTTACTGAGTATATCACGTCTCTGACCTTCTAAAGCGACAAGAATTCTTGAGTTTTGGTTGTCGATCAGCTGCAAGTAAACACCGAGTGTTACTAGATGTGCCTCTAACTAATTCTAATGCATTAGCTAGTTTTCACTCAGTATATTATGTCCCTGACCCTGTAAAGCAACAGGAATTCACTCAAGTAGTTATAGGCATGTATAAGCTGCTATTTACGGAGTATATCGTGCTCCTACATTCAAAAGCAACAAAAGCGCCTTCTATTTTGAGGAAATTGTGCTTGTTCAGTTTATACAGGTTCTAGTCACACTTCTTATCAGGAGGGCATGTGGTGCTATGCCTGAGATAAAATAGAAGTCCAAATTTTCATACTTGGGAGAGCTAGGACTTGAATCGGGACCTTAGGCACAAGGTACTATCCCAGGTAAAGAGTTTTCATGTAGCAGACTTCTGAAAGATAACATATTATCGCTGCTCATACAAAATTTATTTTAAGAACTGGTTAGTAAGTGGTCATGAGTTTTTCACCTTGGCTAACATTCTTCCAGCTTACTGTTTGTTGAGGTTAGGAGCATAATCACGTGTTAGCTCTAGATGTTTGCTTTCTTATGTTATTCCCTAGTATTCCTATCACTTCTGCAAGAAGGCTTATTTAAACCTATATTTCTTTCCTTTGTTAGGCAGTCAATTCAGCACCTAAATAAAAGGCTTGCCACAATTTCCTTATAAAATTTTATTGAATGAATGACAAAAACATGGCTGAATATACATCTTACCTTTTTCAATCAAAAAAAAAAAAAAAGGAAACCTGTACATATGACGTATCCCAAAAAGTAGAAAACATCCTTTTTCCCCTTCTTTTTCTGACCTTGAATCCAAGAATTATTCTATTTTCTCGAAATATTACTTCAGAGCATCAAAACCTTGAAATATTTCTTATTGCATTAAGCATATCTATATTTCTACTCATTGCCTATTACCATTGTATGTGCTGATTAGCCATATGGTCGTTTCATGGTTTTCTCTGGAATGGAATAGTGGCTTCTCCTCTCAAGTCTTTTTTCACTCGCACTTATGGCTATTGTTGTTGCTTCTTATTACCTCCTATCAGATCAAACTCCTCCTCGCTGAGCTATATATTCACGGTGCAACCTACATTTGCATATCTTGGGATCATGAATATAAAGGCACTTAGACTTACTTGGAAGTATGTAAACGTTATAGTTCAATGAGAAGCTAGGTCAAGAAGTTAGTGTAGGGCAAAGTCTGTTGCTACAATTGTAATTTCAAGAATAGGCTGAAGATAAAAGCTTGAACTAGCAAATTTGATTCCAATAGCCAGAAAGACTTCAAAGTTCCACCTTTTAGTGTTCATGACTTCATTCGCCTAAAGTTCTTTAGTAGTAATTGTAGTACATTTTTGTAAAAGATGAGGGGATAAAAAGGTGGAATTGGGAAATAAAATGGTGAGCTTTTTGGCTGGATTTTGGCAACTTAATGATCCACTCAATCCAGTGACACTAGCTTGCAAGAAAGAATTGCACTGGCATATCTCATCACCCATTTACACATTGCAACTTGTCACATGCTTTCATAATTTATATTGAGTTCCCCATTTGCTTGAGATCTTCTGGTGCTTATCTGTTATCTTCAATTACTTTGAGGGAAGACACTCTATCCAAAACTAGTCATGTCTTTTTTTTTTTTTTAAAAAAAAAGAATAATTAGATTTCTTTTCCTATATACTTGACCATGAGATCTTTCACTTTGAGATCTTGGAGGACACATTTTGATGTACTTATGCTTTTTTATCTCCAGTAAGAGTTATGGTGGAACAGTTCAGTGGTTTGGTCGATATTGAATTCCATTTGTCTATTGATGTTGAATTGTGCACCCTCTCCCATCATGTAAATTCTATCTGATAAAGAAAAGATACAACTTGGAAAGAAAATATGATAATGCTTGATAGATCTTTTAGTCGGAATGCATTGCAAACGAGTCAACAATGAACTAATTATTGGAACAAACCTATCTATCAGATTTGCCCTTCTATTATGGTTACCATGCCAAGTGAAATGCCGTGGACGGTGGAAGCAGCAGCTGTACTAAGAAATATTCTCTTCTTTTTAATCCTAGATATCCTCCATGAGGTGAGGGTAAAGTTTGCTTGCACACTGTCCTCCTCAGACCTCACTTTTGGGTTTACACTTGCTATATTTAGTTGTTGTTTTGCATCCTAGATATCAACTTATTTAATGAATTAGATTTCCAGAAAATAGTTCTGGGTTAATAAGTTTGATGCTTCTGGGTTTTGTTCCTTAATCCCTGTTCGACAGGATGGACAATTGGTATATGAGTTACTGCCAAGACACAACCATCTCACTGTCTTTTGCAATTAGGCCTGAACAAGTGTCTATCGCTCTCAAGTGGTGCAGAGTTAATGGTGTGACACTATCCATTTTGGGCTAAACCCGTAAGATTTTCCTCAAAAGGACTGAGACCATTAAGAGTACCTCTATACCTTCGTCACGCACACAACAATCCCCTCTCAAACCATGGCCCATTAACAAGTCCCCCAGGCCGCACCAGTTGGCTCATGAACAAGCCCTCGAAGTAAGTTCATGTGAGCATCAGTGTGATCCACAGGTCAATTTTCGACATTTACTGTGTTACTTACATGACTCTGCATTTATTGCCACCGAAGCCAAGATCTAGCTTCTTCTCGTGCACGTGTGTCTCCTAGTCCTAGCTGCCTTTAGCATAGTAAAACTAGCAAATTCAAACCCCACATCATCACTCTGCCAGCTTCATACTCGTCTCATTGTGCTTTGATACTAATTGTTGGACTCAAACCAGCCCAAAAATACTTTAAGTAGCCGTTTCGCCATGAAAATTATTTACTTTTTTTCGAAAAATTATTTCACTTTAGTGAAAACAAGTTGTGTTTGGTCATGAAAATTCTAAATACAATTCCGGAATTGTATTTGGAAAAGTGAAAACAAGTTTTATTTTTTTTCACTTTTTTCACTCATACTTCTCTCACAAATTTTAAAAAACAACTTTAATTTATATTAATGGCCAAACATAACTCCAACTCCGGATAATTATGATTTTCATGGCCAGACGGGGCCTTATCATGATTGTATAATTTTCGCTTTAATTTGGGTTAAGCTCGCACCTTTTTTCAAAAAAAACTTCGTCACTCCCCTAGGGTATCCCTACATGGTTACGCCCTTTAGGTAGCGTTCTAATCTTTTCAAGTGTGAATGTGGAACTTTGTTTTAACACCCGATAGAAAGAAATCACCTAGTTCCCGGCCACCCCCACCCCCACCCCCACCCCATTGGGGGTGTATGAACTTAGTGAAGTAGGTATTGGAGTTATAACCACATACACACAGAATAGAACACAGCAGTAATCTTAAAGTTCACTCGTACCATTTCTGGTCCCCTTAATCTTTGCAATGGATCCGCCATAAACCACGGAGTAGCAGCAACTCAAAATCAGATTTAAGAGTCCCTACAATGATTCAAAGGTCACTTTATTACGACTTTATTGTTGAATCCATCAATTTCTCCAGCCTATATTTAGCTGTAAAGGACCAGCATATTTTATACGTGGTCCTATATATTCCTAATAATGCTGCCTCAAAAACCCAGTCTAAACCTTTACTACCACGCCACACAAACGTGAGTTCCACATTCAAAAAAGTTGCCTTCCAATCTCTGAATATTTACATCAAATCGAATAAGATAATTTAACCTTAGTAGTTAAAACTTAAAAATAAAGCGAGAATACGTCTCACCAAACCATAGTTGAGTAATACATATATATATACATGCATCTTACATTCAATTAATTTGGTGTGAACAACACGTATGAATATGTATTCTCCCTATGTGCTTCCGTCGCCCTTGCCTGCCTAAATTACTGTTTCTGATCCATATTGTCTATTTTTCTCTATATTTTTACGCACCATCTTATTAGCACTCTGTCTATTATTTATCTAACCTTAATTAACACCTCTAAATTGTAACGGTAGGGTAGCTTTTTTTAACGTCAAATATTTTGAAACGAATCTAAGTTATTAAAACGGCTAATATATTGGACGGAATATATATGACTAATGAAGTCAAGGAATCGATCAATCCAAGAAAGGTGGAAATTTGATATTCTTGATCTTGTAGGGTGTGTGGGGGGGGGGGGGGGGGTCAATTTATCTCAGGAGAATATATACCTCAAAAAGAATATCATTGATGCAACGAAATTAGTGGGTGTCCTCAAACCACGTCTCTTATTGCCTTCACCTTTTAAACCCCTTAGCCATATTTTTCTCTCCTCAGAAATATTATTTCCTTTCTTGTGTTCCATCACATTTCCATTTTCAGATCATAAAACCTTGTTAATTTTCTTTCTTCTTTATTTATGCTTCTTTTATCATCTATATATCCCAAACCCAAGTCCTTCTTCTTTCATACCAAAACCTTCAAGGGTTTATTTTACATCATTATTCTCTTTGTAGTCTCCTTTCTTTCCTTCAAGAAATGGACCCCGTAGAGCTAAATAGAATCTTTCAAATGTTCGATCGCAATGGAGATGGAACCATTACAAGAAAGGAGCTCCACGACTCGTTAAGAAACTTGGGAATACACATTGATGAACAAGAACTCATACAAATGATCGAAAAAATAGACGTAAATGGAGATGGATACATAGACATGGACGAATTTGGGACGTTGTACAAGTCGATCATGGACGAGAAGGACGAAGAGGAGGATATGAGAGAAGCTTTCAATGTGTTTGATCAAAATGGTGATGGATACATAACGGTAGAAGAATTGAGGTCTGTTTTAGGATCATTAGGATTGAAACAAGGGAAAACTTTGGAAGATTGTAAGAAGATGATCAAGAAAGTCGACGTGGATGGTGATGGAATGGTTGATTTTAAAGAATTTAGACAAATGATGAAAGGTGGTGGATTTTCATTGATATGAATGTTATTATTAGATGAAAGGAAGAAAATAAAGAAGAAAAAAAGAAAGAGAAAAAGGAAAGGATATAGGGTTGTATACTTGTATATCCTTTTTTGTATGTGGCCCTTTGAAAAAAAAAAAGCAATGCATGTCATATTTCTTTGATGTTGGATGATATAACTTATGTGACTTTTTTTTTTTACCTTAACTACGTACGTCTCAGTGTCAAATCAAGTTAGTTAGAGGTGTTATATATGTTACTAAGAGTAGCACATATAGATGAATACATACGCTGTTCAAATTAGCCTATAAGCTTATACATACTATATTCAGAATAACGGAAATACTCGCTACTGAATAATGCGAACATCATTTGAACAAGTTGAACATGTTATATTTTTATCGACTAAATATAGCACACCAAGCAATCAAAAGTATATTTTTTGCACAATAAGTTCGTCTAAACAAATAATTACCCATTCAAGTTACTGCCATTCAAACTGTATAGTGACATGAAGGTCAATTCTCAATATTATTATCCAAATAGTACGTTTTCTACTCCAGTTAATAACGTGCAAAAGATAAATAGAAATAATATTCCCCACCTTTTGACCCTATTTTTGAAAAATAATGTTGTCATGAAGTTTCAACTTTCAAGTCCCTAGAGTTTCACATGATAAAGTGTATTCAAAGTGTATCATTATATCGTGAAGGTAGAGAGACTATTTGTGGAGGATTCCGATTCAAGTATAACAAATGTAAAAAAAAAAAAAAAAAAAGACAGCTCGGTGCACTAAGCTTCCGATATGTGCATGGCCCAAAGAAGGATTCGACTACAAAGTACGCAGTCTCACCTTACATTTTGTATAAGGAAAGCTTGAACCTGTAAGCTTCTAGTCTCATGACAACAACTTTACCAGTCACTTCAAGGTTTTCCTTCAAGTACAACAAATCAAAGTAAGTAAGAAAAGAGAAGAAGGGCAGTGAAGAAAATATAACAATTAATGGCTATTTATCAATTACAGAGCTAAATATGGCTATTTGTGCAAAGACCACAAGTGATGGTTTGGGCCTGCCTTCCAAAAAGACCATATAAGCCCAAGCCCATTATCACCTTTCAGAAAGCCTGGCTGCTTTAGTAATCAATTTAGCTTTCCGGGAAACTAGTTCCCCGTCGACGACCACAAAGTGTATGAAAAATGCTCCGGCGAGGTTTCTTTCCGGCGAATCTCTGCAAATCACGGCAGCTCCGACAACTCTTCTGCTGCCGCGTCATTTTTCAACCGGCTATAGCCCGTTCCTTTCCCCAGCAAAACAGGTACTATTTCTCTCAAAACTAATGAATGGTGAAGGCAACTATGTTCTTCTCTAGTTTATATTTTCTTCAATTTTAACCCATGGTTACCAATAAAAAATAAAAAATTAGTGGATGTAGTGGGTAATGGACTGTTTGGCAAGTTTCTAAAATAAGCTTATTTTGGAAAGTGCTTCAATGGTGGTTTTAAAAAAGTAATATTGGCGAGAAGCAGTTTATGTTTAGCTTTTCAATTTTAAAAACACTTTTGAGCAGCAATTAGTGTTTGCTTAAGCTTTTTAGAAGTGTTATGTGTATTTTCTCACATAAAAATTAGTACTTTTGGAGAAAAATAAGTTTGGCCAAACAGGTTATAATAGTAGAATTTTGTGCTAAATTACTTATAGTCTGGTTGGCCAAGCTAGTAAAATCAGTTTATTTTTTAAAAATGACTTTTTCAAAAGTAATTTTGGTGAGAAGCAGTTTGCTTTTGGCTAATAAATTTAAGAAATTTTTAGCTGCAATTAGTGTTTGGACAAGTTTTTAAAAAGTACTTTTGAATCTGTTTGACAGGCTATTAAAATTTTGAATCTGTTTCTGCCCACAGCATGCATTTACACTGCTAAGTGCATGGTTTGAAGGAGTAGTTGTGCTAATCTCATGATATAGTAGTCTCTTTAATGCAGTATGCAAGGTTTTTGAGGGAAGAGTCACAGTTAGGCCACGCTTTATTGGACAAAAATGTGATCTTGGATTAGTAAATTCGGGTCAGTATTTCTGCACGGCTAGCAAAGCTGGGGAAACATCAAATGGTGGTGGGAATGATGTTGTTGCAGAGAGTTCCGGTGAGTTTAAAGAAGATAAAATCAAGAGGAAGAAATTGAAGGGTAAAAGAGCGGTTGTGAAATGGTTGAAGTTCTTCAGGTGGAAGAAGAAAAAAGAGTTCCAAAGAATGACGGCTGAAGAAAAAATCCTTTTCAAATTGAGGAAGGTAATGTTTTTCTTGTGGCATATTTATTTAGTCTAGTGGAGGTTTTATAAGATGATGTTTGAAGTAACCCGGTACCTATGCTGACGAGAGGTAGATACCCCATGGAACTCCACGGTTATAAAAATAAAATGATGATGTTTGAAGCTATGTTGCTCGGACTCTTCAAAAATGCTGATAGCATGTGTCAGATCCTCCAAAATAGTATATTGTTGGAGGATCCGACATGCGTGTGGCAACATTTTTGGAGAGTCTGAGCAACATAGGTTTGAAGTACTTATGCTGCACTGATTTTGGTGGATTCAATTTGTTTGAAGTACCATTCTCTTTTGTTTGACATCTCCCTTTGAAATTGTCTTAGAATGTTCGGTTTCTTCAAATCAATCAATAAGCTATACCTCAATCTCAACCTAATTAAGGTCGGCTAGATGAATATTCATGTCTATTTCACTGTATCCGGCATCATTTCAATCCAATACTCATTATAATCCCCTGCACTGACATTCAAGTATATCACATGCCTAAGAAGAATGTCTTAACAAATATTGATCTAATGTAAGTGTAAGATCAAATAAGCTTTGATCCTAACTAGTTAGTATCTTCTAGATCTTTTGGTTATACTTTTTCCTGTTTTTAGTTAAATCTGCATTTCTTCCAAGAGAATGTGGGTCTTTTGGTTTATATACTTTACCCTTAATAAGGTTTGTGAGGAAGGACTAGTTATCTAAATATGCCAGTTCTAATCTTTTGTTTCCTGAAAGTATTACCCTTGCCATTTCTGAACCTAGAAATTATGTGTTCCTATGTATGAGGTTGTTGTTAATGGACTGTCAGTATCAACCTAGTCATGTCAAAAGGATATCTCAGTTGTGCTGGTTTTGGTGTCATTTGCAAATCTAGTACTGTTTGTTGTGACTCAAGTTTCTTGACCTATTTACTTGCCAAGAGATGCTAAAGAGTAAATCATTGTTTGATAATTACTTCATGGCAATTATAGGATCCAACACAGTTATGGATGGTTTGTGCCACCTACTTAAATGTCTACTCTGCTTCTTCACTTCCGTTATTTCTTTTTCTGAACTGCTTTGGACTGTTTTGTCCTTGAGCTGAGGGTCTATCTGAAACAGCCTCTCTATCTCCAAGGTAGGGGTAAGCTCTGCGTATGCTCTAACCTCCCCGGACCCCACTTTGTGGGATTACACTAGGTATGGTGTTGTTGTTGTACTTAATGTCTACTCTCAAATACAATTGAAGTACTTAGGGATTAAAAAAATTTATCTTTCTAGGCACGGAAAAAAGAGGAGAGACTTGTTGAAGCTCTTCGAAAGGTTGAGCCTAAGGAGCAAGTGGAAGCTACCCATGACCCAGAAATATTGACACCAGAAGAACACTTCTACTTCCTGAAAATGGGGGAGAAGTGCAAGAATTATGTGCCAGTCGGAAGACGTGGAATATACCAGGGTGTGATCCTTAATATGCATCTGCATTGGAAGAAGCACCAAACTCTGAAAGTGGTGGTGAAAACGTTTTCTCCTAAGGAGGTTAAGGAAATTGCTGTAGAGCTTGCTAGATTAAGTGGTGGAATTGTTCTTGACATCCAGGATGATGATACCATTATAATGTACAGGGGAAAGAATTACTCTCAACCACCAACTGAGATAATGTCTCCAAGAAGTACACTTTCCAGGAAAAAGGTTCTCTTACTCTGTCTACTAATTTTTGTGTATGCCATTATGTGGACCCTCACTTCGCGCTCTTATGTTTGTTATTATTTCCCTTTGTATGCAGGCCTTAGATAAATCTAAATACAGAGATTCCCTCAGAGCTGTGGAGAGATACATTCCACGGCTGGAGCAAGATCTTGAGCTGCTTCGGTCGCAAGCTGAAAACAAAACTGATGCTCCTAACAAAAATCAAGAGATTGGCTTTGAGAATTTTAGCCCTGAATGCCGTTCAGACCAGCAAATTGAGGCATCTGATAAACTCAAACAGATAATGGTTGAAAATGAAGAACAGGGTGAGGAAAATGATTCCACGGTAGATACAGATATATGCTCAGATTCTGAAGATCTTTCAGATATTTTCGAGACAGACTCTGAGGAAGAGCATGAAGAGAAGGCTGAAGAACCACTTTATTTGGATGTGTTTGAAAAGTTTCCAGTGCAAAGCAATGGAGACGCACAGGATTTCGAGGAGCATTTGCGTCAAATATCTTCTAACTCGAGGAAAGAGAAATCACCAGATAAAGATGTCGACACACCAGGTCTTGATGAGGTTGATAGGATGATTGTGCAAGCTGCATCACTTTTGAAGAAACGGAGGAGATGAAAAGTGGTCCATTCGTTAGCAAAAGTTCCAAACGAGGTTTGTCTAAACGAGAGGGATGATGCCATGGTGGGCCTGTTATAGTCAACAGTTTGCAGCAGGCGAGAAGTAGCAATTTTATCCACGTTCATCATTGTGGTTCAGTTCTCGTCCCTGTCAAAAGAACTCTTGTGACTGAAGTGGCGAAAATGTGCAGTCACAGCTGTTAACTGGTCTTCAACGAGAGGCCAGACAACAGAGTGTGGTAGAGGAGCACACGTGACAAAGTTGTTTTGCTGAACAAAGACGATTACAACATTAGCAATCTGGACTAAGGTCGTGACTATAATAAATTACAATGGTTTGGTTAAGACTGACCAAAGTAGGGATATTGTCTACGTACACACTACCCTCCTCAAGCTCTGCTATTGAGTGTAAGGCTCTGCTTGTGAGATTACACGGGCTTAACCAATGTTTATTGTTTTGAAGAATGTATGTAGTATGAAGTTGATGATGGTCATTTCTTTTGTTTTTCTCAACTGTGTTTAGTATGTCAAAAGAAAGAACATTTGTAAGAAAATGTTTCTTCATGCTATTGGTAAGAAAATGTTTCTTCATGCTGCTTTGGGTTATTCAGATCTTATTGAATAATTAGTGTATAGCTTGTCATATGAATAGGATCCGAGGTGGATTCAGGATTTGATTTTATTGAGTTCCATCTTTAAGATTTTTAGCACTAAAATCACCACACTTCTGAAATTGTGGATTCAAATTTGATATTGAGCAGATAGTTCTAGGCATTTTGGCCATAGATTCCAAAATATTTGAAATTTATGGAATTGACATAGAGTTGTGTTTGGTTTTACTTTTTATAAAGGATATTTGTAATGGTGTTTATGCTTTTTTAATGTACGTATATACAACTTCCAAACATATACTTCCTCTATTTTATAATAAATGAATTATTGAATTTTGATACACAGATTAAGAAAAAAAAAATATTAAAGACATAAATTTAATACAATTTTTCATTTTTACCCCAAAAAAAGAAAAAACTAACCTTATAATATATTTTCAAAAAGTTAATTGGTTGTCAAATCATAAGGATAAATTTAGAAAAAAATTCAATGATTCATTTATTTTGAAATACCCCAACAATTCACTTATTCCGAAATGGAGGGAGTATTTATGTAGTATAGATTGTGTATACTTTACCCTTTTCATCTATTATTGTTATAATTTTAAATTAGTACTCCCTCAGTTTCATAATAAATGAATTGTTGGATTTTGGCACATATATTAAGAAAAAAGCATTAAATACATAAATTTAACACAACTTTTCATTTTTACCACAAAAAAAAAAAAGCTGACGTTGTAATCTTTTTCAAAAGTTAATTGATTGTCAAATCACAAAGATAAATTTGGAAAAAGATTCAATGATTCACTTATTTTGAAACACCAATAAATATCTCAATAATTTATTTATTCTGAAACGAAGGAAGTATTACATAGTATAGACTGGTTATACTTTACCCATTATAATTTAAAATTAGTACTAATTTTTCTTAAAATTACTTTTTATGGGCACACGAGTCCTAACAGTTTGCTTCCCCTGCTGAATAGAGAATCTTCAACGTGCAACTTAAAATAAAAAAATGAGAGAGAATCAACGGTGCGGTAGGTGAAACAGAGAAAATCTAAATGGTTACAATTCAATTGGATATAAAATTCAGCTCTCACATGTTTTCGTTTCTTATTTACCCTACAAAGTTAGTAGCACTACGGTAGTATTAAGAATACTCGAAGTGCGTGCAAGTTAGTAATTACATTGAATTTTTATTACAATATAAACTTTATCGAAATTTATTGAAACACGCCTCAATTTTGAGGGTATCCTATGATTTTTTAGATTATTGTTATCATATTTTTGTGGCATATGTTTATTTATTAGATCACTGCATGATTATGCGTATTGAGCACGTAAAAATTTAAAGTGATCCAAATAAACAAATATATGCCACAAAAATACAGTAAAAAATAATCTAAGAGGATCATAAGATCTCCATAAAGTTAAAGTGTATTACAGTAAATTTCTCCAAAGTTTAAATATATATATTTTTTTTTTCTAATTTAAATTTACAACGGTATAAGTACATAATTTTAAATTTATAAGTAAAAGCTATTGAATTCGCTTTAACTATAAATTTAAAATTGCCTTGTTGTATGCTTTTGGCAGATGATGTAGTTTTGATCGATGAGATGAGGGGAGGTATGAATGCTAAATTAGAGGTGTGGAGACAGACCCTTAAGTCTAAGGGGTTCAGGTTGAGTAGGAGCAAGACAGAATATTTGAAATGTAAGTTTGATGACTTGAGGCAGGAAAACGAGGTAGTTGTTAGGTTGGATTCCCAGGTGATTTGTAAGAGGGATAATGTCAAGTATCTTGGGGCCATGATTCAGTGGAATGGTGAGATTGACGAGGATGTCTCCCACCGTATTGAGGCGGGATAAATGAAGTGGAAGCTCGCCTTGGGAGTGTTGTATGATAAGAAGGTGCCGCCCAAGCTTAAAGGCAAATTCTACAGGGTGACAGTCCGTTCGACCATATTATATGGAGCGAAGTGTTGGCCAGTCAAGAACTCTCACATTCAAAAATTGAGGGGTGGCGGAAATACGGATGTTGCGTTGGATGCGTGGGCTTACTAAGGATGATAAAGTTGGGAATGAGACTATTCGGGAAAAGGTTGGAGTGACTTCGATAGAGGATAAGATGCGGGAAATCTGATTGAGATGGTTCGGTCACGTGATGAGAAGAGACACGGATGCCCCGATTCGTAGGTGTGAGAGACTAGCGTTAGATGATTTTGGGCGGGGTAGGGGTAGACCGAAGAAATATTGGAGAAAGGTGGTCAGGTGGGATATAGAGCAGTTACAGCTCACCGAGGACATGACCCTAGAAAGAAAGATCTGGAGGACGCGAATTAGGATAGAAGGCTAGTGCCAGTTTGAATCGTTGGGGTAGGGCATTACTTTGTAGGTGTATTATTCTTGTTAGATCAACTTGTTGCGGGCTTTATTACGAATTTCTTTAATATTTCTTGTTTATTTCTCCTTGGGGGTAGCGTATTTATGTCTTGTCATCTTATCCCATGCTTTATTACGGATTTGTTTATTATTCTTTATCTTGAGCGGGGGTCTATCGGAAACAACCTTTCTACTTCTCCGGAGATAGTAGTATTGATTGCGTATATCTTACCCTTTTCAGATCTCACTGTGTGGAATACGCTGGGTTTGTTATTGGTGTTGTATAAATTTAAAACTAGAATCAGTTCCTAGCTACTCAATAGTATTTTTAAATTATTTTATTGATAGCAGATTTTGGTACGTTTTAGGCAAGTAGGCCATTTGCTCCTCTTTTCCCCTTAATTAATTGTACACATCGCTTTCCTTTCAGATTGCAAATCACAAATAAACACGTTGCTTAGTGGAACCCACACAATAATTTGAAATTTATGAATTTTAAATTTTAATTATTTGAAGTTACAATTCGCTTTTCGTGTATAAATGCAAGGTAAGACTGTGCACGATACACCCTTGTAGTAGGTCCTTCTTCGAAGATCGTGAAAACGATAGCTTTAGTGCACCGAGTTGCCCTTTTATTAAATTTTATTTTTTTAATAATTTATAAATACATAATAATTTTTAAGATAAATATAAAATTTGAATTAGATCTACTGAGTTTTATAGAATCCGTAATTGATATTTTAATTCCCGCTCCGCTTTTTATTGTATAGTTTGAAGAAGTAGATCATTCTGAATATGAAAAATTAATTTAAATCAAGCGTATATTATCGATAAAGGATGGAAGCATTGGAAATAACGAAGATTAGTAGTTTGAACTTTAAAAAAATTATTTAAATTTTGAATACATATATTATAACTGCATATATATACGTATTTGAAGTTTCGGCTTGACATAACAAACTTCAAGTACAATTATCATTAAAAGTTTGTTTTTGACAAGCCAAATTTTATATACATGCATTTCAAAATTTACAATCAATATACCAAACTTCAAACAAGAATTTGTGTTAACTTTTCTTCCATTTTTAGCTAACTTACAAAAAATTATAATTTTGAGTACAATTTTTGAGTAATGGTGGTTCCAAAACTATTGTGTATGTGCTTCCCCTACCATCATCCTACTTTAAACTATACGATAAAAATATAATTTGGTCGAATATTTTTTAGCGGATATAATAAGATATTGTTATATATATAAAAAAAAAAAAAATCTATTGAATTAAAAAAAAAACTTAATCATTAGAGTAAAATATTTTTAATTACGGCGGACTATTATTATTATATAGATGCTTAACCGTATATTAGTGTTTCATACGACATCTAAACATTGATATCAATTATACAAAAACATTGGTAGCAATTGCAAATAAAGAAAAACTTTAAAAAACAATATATGCTAACATTATTATCAACTTTTAATAAATAGTTTCCTAAAAAAAGTACCCATCCATTTCAATTTAATTATTTTATTTTCTTTTTAGTCCTTTTAACAAAATATTTATCTCCTCCCTTTTTGACAAATATTTAATTTTAATCAGTCACATTAAATATTTAAAATTACAAGTTGAAATACATAAATATAGATTCTATGTATCATTAATTCAATACCACAGTTAGAAAAAGTAGCCACCCATTCCAACTTAATTATCTTATTTTCTTTTTAATCCATTTAACACAATATGTATCTCCTCTCTTTTTAGTAAATATTTAATTTTAATTAATCATAATAAATATTTAAGATCATAAGTTGAAAAACATTTTGATATATTCTATCTATCATTAATTTAATACCACAACAATCAAAAATTTTCTTTTAATTTTTAAAATCCTTATTATATTAAAATCAGACTTCTAAATTGAAACAAAATTTAAAACTAAAATATAATTTCCATAAAACATACACTATTTCTTTTCATTACATTTTAATATATATATATATATATATTATTTTCCACTAAAATCCAACCTGTCTGTTTCAAGTGACTTGTTCTCTTTATTCACATGACTCCAAATCTTTAGTTTATTTTTATTTCAGTGCTCTCCTGCTACAAACTCTCTGCTCACTGCCTTTTATTCTTCATCACTTGTTAGTCAACTCTCATTGAATCTTAAACTTGTTTAGAGAGTTAAATGTGAGTTTATTTTTTCTCTGTATTACCCTTTCTTGTAAATTATGTGTACTTTAATTGATTTTTCTTTTATGTATTTGAATAATTTAACCAAATGGGGTGCTAAGTTTCTCATGTTTGTGTATGCATGTTCCAAGAATCATGTATATCTTGGATTTAATAGTTGTTATAATCTTTATATGTGAATAAAAGTGACTTACAATGTGAAAGTCTACTTTTTTTTTAGGGTAATTACTATGTTTTATTTGTATTCATGTTTCAAGAATTAAGTGTATTTTGGATTTAATAGGTGTTTATGATCTTTGTTTGTAAATAAAATTGACTTGGAAGTGTGAAAGTTTCCTCCTTTAGTGTAATTACTAGTATGTTTAATTTGTACTTCTTCTGGTTTGTGCTACATTTGACTGATATCTTTGCTTTGTGTGTTAACTGGATTTTTAGAGATTTTGACCTTGATTTTTATGTCTATATACCATTGGGTTTTGATGTTTTTGTGCCCCTTTTTGTAATTATTTGTTCTTTCATGGATATTTAGAGCTGTGTTAATAATTGATTCAAATGGGGTGCTAAGTTTCTCATGTTTATATATATGCATGTTTCAAGAGTTGTGTATATGTTGGATTTAATTGTTATTATGATTTTTATTTGTGAATAAAATTGACTTAGAAGTGTGAAAGTTTCCTCCTTTAGGGTAATTGGTAGTGGTTTGTTTCATTTGTACTACTTCTGTTTTGTGCTACATTTGGCTGAAAGAGGAAAGGGGATCTTGTTCTTTGTGTTAATTGGAATTTTAGAGATTTTGACTTCAAATTTTCATCTCTAGATGATATTGGGTTTTGATATATACGTGCCCCTTTGAAATAATTTTTGAGCTATTTTAATGTTTTAACCAAATGGGGTGCTAAAAGCTCTCATGTTTGTATATGCATGTTTCAAGAATTGTGTATATTTTGGATTTAATAGTTATTATAATATTTATATGTAAATAAAAGTGACATAGAAGTGTAAAGTTTCCTCCTTTAGGGTAATTGATTGTATGTTTTGTTTGTACTACTTCTGTTTTGTGCTACATTTGACTGAAAAAAGGGATCTTGTATTGAGTGTTAATTGGAATTTTAGAGATTTTGAATTTAATTTTTGTGTATATATACTATTGGGTTTTGATGTTTTTGTGCCCTTTGGGCAATTTAGTCATTAGTTTTTTATTGTTTACCAGCATTCTTTCCCTGATTTAGGGAACTATAGTTGTGTTTGGTATTAAGGGAAATGTTTTGAAAATTATTTCATGGAAATGCCTTTGAGTGTGTTGTTGGTGAGTGGAAAATGTTTGTTAAGGATTGATATTAATAGCTTGTTTGACCAAGCTTTTGGGAGGCCAAACGTGCTTATTTTAAGTGTGAGAATTAAATAATGTTATGCTCTGGGAATTTGATGAAATTTCTTAGTTATTTGAAAATAATGTTTGTGTTGTTTGGAGCAATTATGTGGATTAAGCGTTGCGATATTTATAAAGGAAGATGTTTTTATGCCAGAGGTGAATCCTTTTGATGGAACTTTTTTCCCATGAGGAGTGTTGCCTAATAACTTCATTGTGGAAGTGTTTTCTAGGAAATTGTTCTCCTTCATACCAAACTCGTCGGCGAGCCCCTAATTTGACTTTTTCATTAGAATGAAATGCAGCTGAATAAGTGGAACGGATACAACTGATCCACATAGTCAAGTCCAACTATTTTGCGGTTGAGGCGTAGTTGATTGATCACTTGCCCTGATTTCACTATGATTCTTGTATTTGCCATTTGTGTCCTGTTTCTTCTAGAAAGTGTAATAGCTGTAGGACAGTTTCCCCCCTCTTATTTTTTGATAGATCGTCGAATTAGAGTTCAACTAATATTTACAAGTGAAGTGTAAGATGGGAATGTGAAAACTGCGGAGTAGCTCATTGAGTAACACCGTCTATATGTATGGACTCTAATTCTTTCTGTGAATTGCAGATCATACGAAAGGGTCCTCAAGTCTGGCACTGAGGAAAAAATGACAATTCAGGGAGAAGCTCACCCCTACGTTCCACAGGATCTAAAATTGCCTGGTTTTGTTCCCATATTCCTCTCACAGTCGCACATTGTTGGTGTATATGGAGGCTCATCCTTCCTTGTTGTGTTGTTCATGTGGATACTCTCGGGTAATTATTCAATGATTATTGCAAGCAGTTCACTCTGCTTTTTCTTATATGATCTTATTTTATAAGCAGTTAGAAGTGCTCATTTTATTTTTCTTTATGAAGTATGCTCTAGTAACTGCCTAGAAGGGAAAGAAATTGAATTGAGTATGAAAGAGTATCCCGGCAATTGATTCAACCTTGACTAATCAATTTATTATTCAGAATTCAGAGTGTAACATATTTACTGCAAAGTTATACTCTCAGCTCCTAGTTGGATCACTTTTTTTGTTAGATATGTTCCCTTTAGAGATTATAATTTCTGTAGATAATGCTTCCAAAGTATCACTCACAAGTGAAAGTAAAGAGAGAAAAAAGAGAGTCGAGTTTGACATTGATGTCAACCTGTAACTTTGCTGACTTGTGAATGGGATTAACGAAGATATTGAACCCTAAACGTCAAGTTCTACAGCTTATCCGATGCCTTAGACGGGACTTCAAGTAGTCTTGGCCATTATTTCACTCTTCAATTAAGCTCATGCCAGCCCTTAGTGTTAGTCTCATATACTCAAAGCTTATTAGTGAACGATAAATAAGGGGCAGCCCGGTGCACTAAAGCTCCCGCTGTGTGCAGGGTTCGGGGAAGGGTCTATTGTACGCAGCCTTACATTGGATTTCTGCCAGTGTTTCTCGGCCTTAACCCGTGACCTCCTAGTCACATGGAAACAACTTTACCAGTTACTCCAAGGCTCCCCTTCTAGTGAACGATAAATGAGGACAGAAATTACTATCATGTTGAACTGGCTTTCAATGATTTCTATCTCTACAAGTTCTATATTAGTTCAAAATTTTCTGCTGCATTAGTGTTATGAATTTCTATATGCTAAGCCTGTCTTTTTCGTTCCCCATTGTGGCCTCGTCTCGTGTTCTAACTTCATTTCTCCATCTTTTACTTGCTAGGGTTTGTTCCTAAAATATCAAAGACTGACAGGGTGCTCATGTGCTGGTGGATTTTCACGGGCCTAACCCACATGGTCCTTGAGGGGTATTTTGTTTTTACTCCAGATTTCTACAAAAAGACTACTCCTGTTTACCTTGCTGAAGTCTGTAAGTCTCAATTTAGCAAGTCTTCTTAGAAACAGTGACAGTTTATTTCTATTAGGATATGTTTCTCATTTGACCTATAAGAATTACCAACACAAACAAAATATTGCAGGGAAAGAATACAGCAAAGGTGATTCAAGATATGTAGGTCGGGATGCTGGAGTTGTTAGTGTTGAAGGGATCACAGCTGTCATAGAGGGGCCAGCATGTCTTCTTGCAGTGTAAGTATCATTCTCAAGATGTATTAACTTGTCATGCGCCTCGAGATTGTCTGAATTTATGTGTTTATCCTAAAGGGCTGCTTGTTCACATGCTAGTTATGCATAGACTATAATGTACAGTTCTTATGTGGGTGATAAAAGTTACACGACTAATTCCACCGGGTACCTGCTAGCCCGCACCAGCACATGCCCTGGGTAATTCTGTAAAAATCACCTAGCGTTTTTGCCTCCGCTTCAAACAAATATTATATGTTTGACACCGGGATCATTTTGACTAATCCTGTCAACCAAACTATTCGTATAAGTATATGGACAGGGAAGGAACATGTATTCAAGTTTGCTTCTGTAAACCTCATCATGCTTTTGGCATTGGCAGGTATGCTATAGCTAATAAGAAGGCATACAGGCACGTACTTCAACTATCCATTTGTTTGGGGCAGCTCTATGGCACGGCTGTATACTTCATAACAGCTATCTTGGAAGGCGATAATTTCTCTACAAGCCCCTTCTATTACTATGCTTACTATGTCTTCGCAAATCATTTCTGGGTTTGGATACCAACTCTCATAGTGATTCACTGCTGGAAGAACATATGTGCTGCTGTCAAGGTCCATGAGCAGAAGACCAAGACCCGCTGAGGTGATTATAAACATGAAATCCAAGTGCCTCAACTGAATAACATTGTCACGCTTTTCTTCCTCTCAATTCCTTTTTATGGTTGTCGAGTTCAATTGGCTGCATTAGAAACAATGCTGGAATATTATTAAGATGAAATGCCCTCGAAATCTGCTTATTCCTGCTGAAACATGTCATTCTATATCTCTGTTGTCCGTCTACATTTCCTAGTTTAGCGTCTTGTATACTAACACTACCTGGTTGGTGGGTTTCATGAAAGAAAAGATAACCATGATATAATGACAAAATAAATTCTGCAATTCCGCAACTTGCAGTAACAAATAAAATCTGAAGATTAAGTATACGTTGCTGCTATATTACATATCTTAGACAACAAGGAAGATCTTCCATATGATTTTCTAGTGGTGGACTTTCCTGTCCATCAAACCAAATGATTAAAAACCTTGAAATAACAATTTCCCTTACAAGGGTCTGTGACTTAGCCGTAGATTTGGTCACCTGACCAAATATGAAAAACAAGATAGGGATGAAGCTCCTGTAATCTCTAGTTGAGTTACTGCCATGGTATGGGTCATAGTTATTTGGTACCTTTGTTTGTAGGAGGTAGCGTCTACTAGAATAGTTGAGGAACACGCAAACTAATCCAGAGAACACCGTTACTCAAAAATAATGTAGTAAACAAAATAGGACTTGGTAGAACTCCAGAAGCTTGACAAAACAATTATAGACCGGTCCTCTGTCGATGGAAGTGGACGCGTGCATGGGTAAATGCATACCATGCTGCAGAAATGTAGACCAGAAGACCAGAAACCACCAGGACTATGAGGAAAGTAACCGATATAATAGTAGATTTAGCTCCACAGAATAGCATCCCAGTCTTGATCTCAATCACATTCAACATAGAAATCATGAGAAACAAGCAACCCATAACTGAGGAAATAGCTGTCATCAACATTCCTGCTTTAAGGATTTTTTCATTGACAACAACACTGAAACCGTGAGCTAACTCTTCGCTGCTGAGAAGATTGAGGGAGAGTTTTATGGCCTGTGCCACAAGTGATGAGAAGAGAAAGAAACTGAAAGAAAGCACCTCGAAGATTACTAGTTGTTTTACTGTTAGAATCCCTGGCTGACAACTCTCTTTACTGTTGAGGCTCCTTTGGCCTGGAGATGCTAGAGATAGTCCCACAAAGATGGCAATGGTAAAGAGCGCGTTCACATTTATGACTCCGTCTAGGGCTGTCACGACCACACTCTTCTTGCCACTGCTGTCTGAGTCTCTAACAAATGGCAAAAACAATATGTATATAAAGGTTATGTCTTTTTCTAACTTCTAAATTTCGTAACGATTCAAAAAGAAGTTAAGCATTCTTGTGATTACAAGAAAATGGACTTAGAATATTTCTGGACTAGATGGATAATAAGCATGCTTGCACCAATTTCTGTAAACATGTACATAATCAGAAAGCTAACATATTAGGATGCCTAAAATTGAAGGATTCAAATTATACATATACAAGCAGTTCTATCACTCCAATTTTATTGATTATAACTTTGCATAACCTGCGATTTTCTTGATTACTGGCAAATGTTCAAACATAAATAGAGCTTGCACATGCGTTATAAGTGACATGATTGTATAAATATTCTTGGCAATAACAGCGCATAACAACAACAACATACTCAGTGTAGTCCCACAAAGTGAGGTCTGAGGTCTACGGAGGATAGAGTGTATGCAAACCTTACCCCTACCTCAGTGGTAGGGAGGATGTTTCTGATAGACACAGTATTAACACTTACGACTTGAAATACATACCCTGGAGGTGCCATGGCTAAACTCCAAAACTGAAATGAATAGTTATGTATTTGCTGTCTAGGAATGTTGCTTAGCTAAATTGTTCAACTTTGAGGTCTTATACATGTGTATCCTTGATTTGGAGGTAAAGTATTTTAGTGCATGATTTGCATGGAGAGAGAAAGATAAATTTGTTTGAACTGTTCATTTTTGTATTTGGACTAATTTGCATAGTTGAAAAAGGCTCTGATAGAAGTGGAATAGAGTGAGTTGCAATTAAAGATAATATTCTAAAGTAAAGGGAAGAGATCTGCATTTCTCTTCTGTTTTAGTCTATGTGAAGGCTTATGTCTATATATCTATCATTATTTATGAGTTGAATGGTACTTTACAAATATTCTTCGAGTCATATGACTCTTTTTAAAAGATAATTTTGTGTTGAGACGTGGGAAATTTATAATATAAGGTGTTAATGGTTCAATCCTTGAACAATACTGGAGTATTATTGATATGAAATGTCCTAGAAATCTGCTCATTCCTGCTGAAACATATTATTCTATATCTCTATTCTCCGTCCACATTTCTTAGTTTAGCGTCTTGTTTATTAACAATACCTGATTGCATGAAAGAAAAGATAACAGCAGTATGATGCCAAAACAACGATAAATTAACTATATACTGCTGCTATATTACATATCTTAGACAACTAGGAAAATCTTCCATATGATTTTCCAGTATGGGCTTTCCTGTCCATCACCCAAACAATTCGAAAAGACTGAAATAATAGGTCCGGTTACAAAGGGTCTGTGACATAGCCGTAGATTTGGCCTACCCGACCAAAGATGGAAAACAAGATAGGGATGAAGCTCCTGTAATCTCTAGTTGAGTAGCTGTGTTTGTGGGACAGTGGGCGGTAGCAAATGTCTGATAGACTAGTTGAAGGGCACACGAACTAATCCAGATCAGACACTGCTGTTATTAGAAAACAAAATAGGATTTGATATAACTATCACACAGTTGTTACAGTCCTATTTTCATAGGGGAGGTTTGTCTTGGTAAATGTATACCATGCAGCAGAAAGATAGTAAAAAATACCAGAAGAAACCATGACTATGAGGAAATTAACCGATATAATAGTAGATTTAGCCCCACAGAATATCATGCCAGTCTTGATCTCAATCACATTCTTCATAGAAACCATGAGAAACAAGCACCCCATAAAGGAGGAGATGGCTGTCATCAACATTCCTCGTCTAAGGACTTTTCCATTGACAAAAGCCCTGAAACTATCGGGCAAACCTTCCGTATTGAGGAGATAGAGGGAGAGTTTGATGGCCTGTGCCACTAGTGATGAGAAGAGAAAGAAACTGAATGCAAGCACCTCGAAGATTACTAATTGTTTTACTGTTAGAACCCCGGGCTGACAATGATTTTTACTGGTGATGCTCTTTTGGCCTGGAGTTGCAAAAACTAGTCCCACAAAGATGGCAACGGAGAAGAGTGAGTTCACACTTATGACTCCCTCTAGGGCCGTCACGACCACACTGGTCTTGCCATCTTTGTCTGAGTTTCTGGCAAATCGCAAAAGCAAGATCGATTATACATATAGTTTTTTCTCTTAAAAAGAAATGCGGGTAGGGGAAGGGGAAATAGGGGAGGGGATTACAGTGTACGATCTGCGTGCACTCTACCCTCTCTAGACCCACCTTGTGGGACTACACTGGGTATCTTCTTCTTCTTCTTGTTGGCCTCTGAATCCACTGCTGGAGCTAAAGTTACATGTACTTTATTCATCCAAAAAAGAGAACTGAAGTTCAGAATTCATAGACAATTGGGTTGCAGGAGTGCAGCAGCAACCTGGGAAGCACAAACAAAATACTCCTAATGCATGTTGTCCATCAACAATCATATAGAAATATTATCATATCTGAATTTGTAATCAATCTTGGTTTCATCTCTGATGAACTTTCTTTCTTCTTTTTCTTCCCACACATGTTTCTGCCCTTCATCACTTCTGATAGATGTGAAATGCATTCGTCAATATTCATACGAAGCCTTGTTTGACCATGTCCTACATATCTCGACGACAAAGATATTTTGTTTTTATCATCTCCTTCCTAGGGAAGGTACAAAGATGCATCACAGGCATATGTACCTTCGCCAACATAGTTTAGTTATTCCAATGATCTTCAACCCCTTTACAGGTAGGTGCATAGTGAAAAAATAAAAATAAAAAAATAGGTACAATAAGTTAAACTGTATCCCTTGAAGAGCTCAGATGTTCAATATACAACTTTGATATCCAATTTAACATTCAGAATAGTTACATCAATTTGAAGAAATTTACTTGACATAGTAAGGAAGATCAAGGACATAGAGGAGGAAATAAGCCCAAGTGACACCAGAAATTCCACCAAAAAAGAATCCACCAGTGAACTTAGCCCATCCATCTGCAGTTTGCAGTTGATCAGGTACCTTTTTCCTGCCGGTCAATGTCAATGAGGGTGCTGTTGATGGATCTCCTTCTTTGAATGATGCAATCCCATATATTGTCAAACATATGCTAAGGATCACTACTAGTCCTGCTGCTGCCAAGGAACCAGCTCCCCCTACAATAACAGTGGCAATATTTTCGATACAAAACTTAGATATATACGCTGTATACATAAATTTTGAAACAAGGACTTTTGATGGTACAACTCATGAAACTTTTAGATCATCGCCTAAAGATTCATTTTGAACATACTGGAAAAATCTTATGAGAAATGTCAGTACTAAGAGCTATATTTGTACAACTTTTAAAAACAATGACGAAATCTAAATATTGACCGAAATAGGGACATGTATGTAAATCAATAGATGAGTGGTGAGAGTATAAATATTGAACTCATCAAGTTAAAATTCTAAGTCCGACTTTACCTGCAATGGGTGTGTTTCTTAATGGACCAGTCTTTACGAATGGCCCAACTAGTAAGAATCCATGGGCTAGACCCACTTCTACTCCTCGGAGAAGTGGGTTCACAGCGGTCCGGTAGGCAGGTAAGTTGGACAAGTACCATGCAATCAATGGGCTTGAGGTCACTGGAGTTTCAAGACTTCCAATGAAGGGGTCACCATTCAAGGGCTGAATCACTTGGAAAGTGGGCTGTAAAACCAAGAAAATGAAAAACAAGACAAAGCAAAGGTGAGAATTATTCAGATCCAACAAACCAAAAGTCCAATACTAAGAAGAGCTACATGTCAGAAATTATATATATGTATTAATGCATAAATTGGAGTTTTGATGTCCAAAGTTACCCGATATTTATGCTGGTGGGAAGTAGCAAAGAACTAAAAGTCTAATCCAAAATTTCAAGTTTATGAGTTCTAAAACGTAGTAACCTTTTTTTTGTTACTAGGTTCTGCATATATTATTATGCAAATTAGGTGTTCTTTTTTATTATAGAAACTGAATCTGGACTGAAATTATTGTATTCTATCGCACCCATACCTTATGGAATATCCAATAAGTGCTCAAACTGACCCCGTCACTACGATTATTGAACATATGAACTGAATTTTCTAAACACAAATGCAGAATCTACAACAAAATCTACTGATTCAACACCCGAATGATCGATACACTATTGAATTAGTCAATGCACGCACGAGCTGATCCGAACATCATAATCACCCCACCCCAACCAAAAGAAAAAGGTACTTAAATTCAAAAAGGAAGAGTAATGATCAAGTATCTTACTTTGTCAGCTTGGACAGCCTTTACTGTGAAGCAAGATTTTCTTGTTGAAGGGAAGATCTTAAAAGGTGCACCAGAAATGCCTTTGGGAGTAACAAGGCCACGACCTCTGGTTAACGATGAAGCGAAGCTACTCTTCAGCTGGCTAGCCATTGTGGATGCTGCAGTAGCCATTTTGGAAAATATTGTGTGGCAGTGCTACTGCTTATTTGATCAGTTAAGAATATAACTAAAGATACCAACAAGCAATACATGGTCCTGTGATAACTGGCAAATAAAATCTTTTGGCTCAATACATTTGTGGTTCTGATGGTGGATTGACACTTACGTGGGAGTTTATTATTGGTCATTTTAGAAACATTATCTCTTATCCAAACCACATTGGTCAAGAATGGATCACTTATAGCTGACTCTATTGTTAATTTTTACACCACTTAACTAAATACTCCCTCCGTTCAGTTTTATTTGTCCACTTTTACGACAACAACACGTTCAGTGTATTCTCACAAAAAGAGTCTAAGGAGGATAGAGTGTGCGCAAACCTTATCTTTACCTCAAAGGTGACTTAAAGAGGTCGCTTCTGATAGACCGCGAGTCAAAGGCAAAAACAGACCAGAAAAATACGTAATGAAAGTAGAACAGATAATAAATAGTAAATAAAAATAACAGACAATCATAGAACAATGCTACACAAAATAATACTACAATGAACCACACAAAACACTAGATAGCATCAGAAATCGAAGATGAAACTACAAGAGTGATCCTACGACTACTAGTAAGGACAACAAGACAATGCATTCCTACCTATGAACCTTCAACTTAATTGTGTCTTCCACACCTTGTCCATTATTCCATTAAAAAAAAAATCACTTCAACTTGTAACTTTAACATATCAAGAAAAAACAATAAATTTTTTTTTTATGTATTACCCTTAGCATTAACGACTTATTCTTCAAATTATTTTTCAAGATCTAACATTAAACATCAATTAATATGAGTATTATTGTAAAACTCATATCAATTATTATTTCTTAAGGGGCGTGCAACATCCATATTGGACAAATAAGACTAAATGGAGGGAATACTTGTCAATTTACGAAACCAAGATAGAATTAATTATTTTTGTTCCATTTTATCCTTACAATTATTTTTTGGGGGAAGTGTAAACAATTGCGTAAAGTTTCAAAAAAGTTTCTTACGAGATAAATTAGTAAAACCATTCTTCCTATTATTTATAATATCTTAATAATAGGAAGAGAGAGTAAAGTAATTAAAAAAATGGGAGAGAGTGTAATTACTTTTAAAAGGTTGGTATTTATGTTATTTATACAAAAAGAAAAGTGGACAACTAATACGGGACAGAAAGGAGTACAACTTGGTGCAAGAGAAATGGCCACAAATATGTTGAAATTAAAGCGATTCTAAAATGCTAGTTGTTGAAAGTTGTTTTAAGAATGCAACTGTTTTTTTCTTTTTTCTTTAGTTTTTTTTTTTAACGTACAAATCCTAGTTAAATTAGGAGTCCTATCTTTGGTAGGAAACTAATTAGTTATTTTAATTTTTCTTTCTCCTATTTTTAGTTGTAATAGCAACTACTTAAGTTGATAAGTTGGTGGTCAATTATAGACGGTCTTTTAACAAGAAAATAATCTGTCTCTCTGCATATTCTCTTCTTCAAACTCATCTTTGTTTTAGCGGCTAGTTTTTGAATTGAATTCCTATTATTTCTCTTTAACGATTTTTGACCAACGCTAGTGGACCCGTGGTTTTTCCGTAAAACTAGATATTTGATGTATATACTTTCAAAAAGTGGTATAATATTGTTTGCTCCCATCCATGTTAAAGTGTCTGATAACCTTTTAGGGGGATTCAGAACTGAGGCACAATTATCAGTTCGAACTAGTGAGGCATCCGAAAAGATTAGTCGGACGATTAGACATCCAATCCGTAATCGCAACAATCCAATTGCAAGAGTGGAGCTAGTCATATTATAGTATTTTTTAATGCGATAAAGTTATGTGGCGTTCATTTATCTATTTATAACAAAATAAATCCAAAAAAGACTAGCTTAAGATTCAAAACTTCGTAGATAAATGAGCGTGACATGCACCTAACACATCATGCATTGCGCCATTACCACTAAACTAGAGCGAGGGGTGAGAACTGGAATCGAGAATTAAAATGCGCAGATACACGACTCGAAGAGCAGCTAAGCTCATATCGATGTTCAATATACAACTTTCATATCAGTTTAACATTCAAAGTAGTTACATCAATTGAAAAACATTAGAGATCTACTTGACATAGTAAGGAAGATCAAGGACATAGAGGAGGAAATAAGCCCAAGTGACACCAGAAATTCCACCAAAAAAGAATCCACCAGTGAACTTGGCCCATCCATCTGCAGTTTGCAGTTGATCAGGCACCTTTTTCCTGCCAGTCAATGTCAATGAGGGTGCTGTTGATGGATCTCCTTCTTTGAATGATGCAATCCCATATATTGTCAAACATATGCTAAGGATCACTACTAGTCCTGCTGCTGCCAATGAACCAGCCCCCCCTGCATACAGTAGCAGAACTAGTTAAAGATGGTATACGTTCAGCGGAACTCAATATCTTAAGACTAAGGGAGCTTATTTTGATACTGTCGTTTAACTTGTACTACCACTTCAGACATGCAAATGTCTAAAGTTATGCTTGAAAAACTTAACTTCAGTTGTCTGAAGTTACGTATGAATGAAGTTCATGCATTTAAAAATCCAGTCATTTTTGTTTGAATAAACTTTACATCGAAGTTCAGGACCAAACTTCAGTCATATAAAACTTCAACACGATATATCTCATGTTGTCCCAAATAGATACGCATGTTAAAAATAAAACCACAAATTAAATACTGGTGTCAAAATCAAATATATGTGTAGTTCACCCAATGTAATGATTGAACTTATCAAAAAGTTGAAATTACGAATCTCTACCTGCAATGGGTGTGTTTCTTAATGGACCAGTCTTTACGAATGGCCCAACTAATAAGAATCCATGGGCTAGACCCACTTCTACTCCTCGGAGAAGTGGGTTCACAGCGGTCCGGTAGGCAGGTAAGTTGGACAAGTACCATGCAATCAATGGGCTTGAGGTCACTGGAGTTTCAAGACTTCCAATGAAAGGGTCACCATTCAGGGGCTGAATCACTTGGAAAGTGGGCTGTAAAGGTAAATAAAGAAGACAAGCACATGAATTAGTGAGAATCATTGAGAACCAATCGAATGTCGATAATGATGGAGTCAGAATTTTAATTAAAAATTTCAAAAATTTTAAAAAGGGTTTCATGGTCTAAAGGGGTTCGATTGGATTTCTTTTATCGAAAAATTAAATTAGATCATGCGTATAGCCAATGCACCCAAAGCTCCTCGATCATATGTTATAGGGATTCAACAATATCTTTTTATGTATGTATGTTATGGGGATTCAACAATTTCTATATATTGTTTTAGGTAGCATATGTTTGAATCTCATGTGTAACATGTAACATTTTTTGAATCTCCTCGTTAGAATTCCGGGCTTTCTCACTAACAGAAAGAAAATATTGAAAATCAAGAATATAAAAATAAGAATAGTGATTTACTTTGTCAGCTTGGACAGCCTTGACTGTGAAGCAAGATTTTCTTGTTGAAGGGAAGATCTTAAAAGGTGCACCAGAAATGCCTTTGGGAGTAACAAGGCCATGACCTCTGGTTAACGATGAAGCGAAGCTACTCTTCAGCTGGCTGGCCATCGTGGATGCTGCAGTAGCCATTTTGGAAAATATTGTTGGACACCTAAGTCAGCCAGGAATATGACTAAAATTCAAACATGAATATAGGAATTTTTTTAATTTTTGCTGACAAGACAAAATCTGTTGCTCACAAAATTTGTGGCTCTGAAGGTGGATGACTCTTACGTGGGAGGTTGTGATTGGGTCTAAAGTAATAAAACGTTATCCCTTATCCATACCTCATTGGTGAAGAATGGATGATCTATGATAGATGAGTACTCCTACTGGCTTTTTGAGTTAAAAACTTCTCTGTGATCAAAATCTAAATTTTACATTATTAGATCACTTTGAAGATTATTAGGAATAATGACCCATATAGTAATAATAAGTAAAAGAGTAAGTAGCTCAACGAATTTAATCCTCGAAAGAGAGAACTCGTGCCATTAGTAATTGGATTCCGTCTCTTCACATTACATTACGGGGAAGTCATTCACATCATGATCATCTAAACGTAGCGTCTTGCTTGCTTAGCTTACAAAGACAACATTTTAGTAAAGTAATTCTAATTCATTAGGACATCCTCAAATGAAAGAACACTAGCAAGTAGTAACCCAACTAGTTTATATGTACATTTTCAGTAGACATCAAACAGCAACATATAGATAAATCAGATACGTCAACAACTATTTCTTTCTTTTCAAAGTCAACATTTTGGACTGTTGGTGACACCATGATTGCACAAAAAGGGTAAGCCAAATTCGTTAGTTCATAAATAAGACCATTTGAAGTCACTGAATTGTGAGTCAAGAGACATCAAGAAAAGCATTAGTAAGGAACCACTTTTAACATGAGATTAATAGATATAAAGATGAAAGACAGTGCATATATTCAAAGATCAAACATCAGCTTTCACACCAGATTAGAAATTGACAAGGCTACATTCAGTATTTAATTTGCTCACACGAGCAAATTAAGCAAACTCCAAGGTTAAACACTAAATAGTTAAAGGGATAATCATCAAAGTTTCCTGATTTAGTGCAGGTAAGAAGCCTGGTAATGGTAGCCATTTCCAAAAAAGTCATGGCCAGGAGAGAAGTTGTAAGCAGGAGCACCCATGAATGGTGGAACGTGGGCGCTGGTCGGTCCAGGATAAGCATACGGTACGTCATAAACGGGTTGCGGGTATCTATCAGTCATTCTGGGATAGAAGTTCTTCTCAGCGACGACGTTATTAACTCGGGGGCCATTTCCGACACCATTGGGACGAGGTCTTTTGGATTGAGGTTTTGCAACTTCATTTGCCTTTTTCTTGTCTGCCTTCGCTTTCTCCAGCTGAAGAACCCTTTTCTGAAGGGGATCCACAGGGTATTGCTCCTCAAGCTTATGGTCTTCAATGCATTTTAATACGGCCTTTAGTGCAGACAACTCTTTCTCATTGACTTCATTCTGGAGAAAAAACAATTAATTATCCCAAATGCAGGTCGCTTCTGGAGAAAATGATCAGCTGGGAAATTTAGCACTAAATGCAAGAGCATCAACTGCACAAACCTTGCCTATACTTATTTGTCCGCCCCGTCCACACCCCCAGAGACGGATTGGATTTACTTTCTGGGAAAGGGTGTCACGTGACATTGCTTTGTCGGAAAATCTAATTACGTACATATACACTCTTACACATGAAATGACTTACATAGAACAAAATGACCCCACTTTACAGCAAGCCTGGAATGGATTAAGGTGCCTCTTTTATTTGATTGAGGTGAGTGTTTAATCCTCGTGTAGTGTAGTATTTCTAACATTTTTGCGCCTCTTTTGGCAATAGAGAAAATAGCAATCAAGGGGTATTGAACCCCTGGCCTTTTATACGGTAAAAATTAACTAAATCCATGATATCTAACTATAAACATCCTCTTGAATGAAAGCCATTATCTCATATGATATGCAAAAAGATAATTTCAGCTATCTTAAAATGCTGGTGATTCCACCTCTTTAAATTGCAATTTATGCACATTTTTGAGTTTCCTAAAATGATATTTTACCATTCGTTCACTTATAAAATTGTGACACCGCTTACTGCATACGCCACTGCACCGCCCAAAGGAACAGGAGGAAAAAAGAGGTTTTTATACATGTGACTCCATGACACAGCAGGAAATACTGAACAGGCTTCATTTTGGAAGCAAAATGATTAAAAAAATGCCAAGTCCAAATTATACCAAGGCACAAGGAACAAACCTGCACAGTAGGTGATGCATTTCCAGAATTGAGAGGTGTAGATGCTTTGCTAGCTTCATTCAAGTAGGATTTCAGTAGAGAAACAGGAGGAAACTGCTCTGTCAGCTCAAATGCAAAAGCTAGATTAACAGCATCTATATGTCTTCCATTACTTATCAACACATCAATAACACCTGTATAGATGCAAGCAACAAAACATTCAAACAGATGAGAGATATGAATTCTACTTCTTTCTTTCTTTATTTCTCTCTTTTTTTCCTTTTTTGACGAGTAAGAATGACTAATAAAGTATCTTCACTATGTCAGCTCTCTAAAAAAACAACTACGTGTAACCATTTTATACTAAAGTATGGATTGTAACCTAGAAAAGAAGGGTAAGTAACTTGCTACAACATGTTAAAAATGTTTTACACCGTCAATGTATAAAAGTTAATTGTTCCTGTTAGTAAAAGTCCAAAAAAAGAAAGGTTATCACCAAAAAACAAAGGATCTAACATGTGATATATTCCTTTGTACCATAGTATCGGGTGAATTTCGTTATGTGCTTCAAATCGCTTTATCGTTCTACCTTTATATGTTACTTCCTATTTTTAAAGCTGTTCGTTCGTATTAAATTAATTTCTTGAATTGTAAACTCCAGATAAATTAAGACTTTCTACAAGATAGATGTGTACACTGCATTCTGTAACGTCAATTTTTACCATGATATGATCATTTTTAAACCATCATAACGAAAACGATTAAAAAGGAAAGAGAACAGATGATAAAGAGACCGTAACAAACTCGTCAAAAATAGAAAAAGTAGAAAAAACCCTTGAGCAGTAATTGTACTATTTATGGAATCTAACCTGGCATACTGTCAGATAATCCAAGGGAACGACAGAGATCAGCTGTTTGGCGACGACGTGAAACCATGGGTATCAGCTTGGATAATTTTTCCTGGTTAAAATTGGAATTAACGCTGAAAGTCGCAAGAAGCTGTAAGAATGCATGAGCCTCCAAAGAATTCCCACTATTTGCATCAACGTCAAGTTCATCCAACTTTGGGGTCCACTCCTCAGCGATAGCTTTTGCAAGTCCTTTTATATTTTCTGATATTATACTTGAAATGGAATCGATTTCAAGGGTGCTCAATAAAGTACTAAGGCATTCCATCAACATAATACAAGTTCGCCGGAGTCCCAAAAGATTAGCATCTTTTTTAGCATCAGAAATTGACACATCAGAGTTGTAAAACCCGCTCAGTGAGTCCAGAACCAGAGAGGCAGGATTGGTTGCAGCTCTTAAAGCAAGTGGAATCTCATCCCTGAGAGCTGCCAGGTTTTTACGGTTGTCTGATATGAATTTGTGGAGGCCTTCAGCATCCATATTTCGGCATAGATTCACCAGCTCTGGATAAGACTTAACTTCCACAACACCACCCTGAAAAGGTTTCCAGGTATCCTCTGTAACATGCCCAATATCAATGGAAGTATCAGTTTTTTCTTCCAGAACAAATGGCTCATCTTGATCTTCACAATTAATAACAGCTGGTTCCACAGAACAAGGTTTCCTATGATTCTCCAGAGCAATTGCAATAGCGGAAACTGCTGCATCTCTTTTCTCCTGGAGCCTTTGAAGTGAAGCTTGCTCTTTAGCAATAACAGCTGCTTGGCGCTTCTCCAACATCACTGTAGATCGAACAATTTTTGTCTCAAACTCCTTCTCTTGGTCTTCCAGCTCCGTGAAACGCCTCTTCAAGGACTTCTGAAGCCCATGAAAGTGCTCTTCAAGTTGCTTCCACTGCAGGTTGAGAGTAACAGCGCGGTGACTTTCCAACTCAGAGAATGCTTTCTGTAGTTGTTGTATCTTAGATGTTGTGGAATCCATCAATGTTGCAATGGATTGTGTATCTTCCATGGCGGAAACTCCCTGATAAACTATTTGAAATTTTAGTAAATGCTTTTGAGATGATTGTGATAGAGCAACAAAATGTGCATACTTTTGTTCGAAGTAGTGGTATAGACTGCGTACATCTCAACCCCCCAGACCCTGGGAATACACTGGGTTTGTTATTGTTATTGTTGTAAAAATCTCAAAACCTAAATTTTTCTTCTTATAAACCAGATAAGTCCCTTCGTCTTTTCTTTTTATTCAAAGCATGTCAGAGTTGGTCAAAGGTGCTCCTAAGTAATTTGGCATTATCAAGGCTATAGTCTTTCCCAGTATAAAATACCCAACAACAATAACAACATGCCAAGAATTCCCCACAAAGTGTGGGGTCTGGAGAGGGTAAAGTGTACGCAGTCCATACCACTACCTCAGATTGAGGTAGAGAGGTTGTTTCCGATGGACAATATAAAACACCCGCTACTCATTTTTAAGATGTTGCTGAGAACCCAAAATTTGATCATAGTTTCAGTTTTTTCACCCATAGCCAAAAAGAGAGAAAATTGCAGATCCAAATGAGAAAAACAGTTATTTTTCAGGTGTGTATGTCTCTGGGGCGGGAGGGTGGCGGGAGGGTATTTGCAGTTGGCAATTTAAACAGAACATGGTTTAGTGTTGAGTACTCGAAAGAATATAAACCCAGGACTGCATTATCTTCAACTTGTATATTGTCTAACATCACTAGGTTACGGTTAAAAAGCTGGTCAAACCCGTAGTTGCCATTGATAATAGAAAGTTGTGATCTCTTTCATATCTTGAATTACCATGTCAAAATTATCATAAAAAGACTAATTCACTCAGCTCCTCATAGTTAATATTGGAAAAGACAATAGAATGCTAGATCGCAAAATGCATGCATGCAGTAAAAAGCAAAAACTACGTCAAATCAAGGCAAACCTTGCCATATTTGATTATTTCCCCTATCCATTCTGGTATGAGATGAAACATAATGAGCATTTCCTTGACATCGTATATCCTCCTTCAGTAGAACATTGTTTTCCCCTGATCAAAACTACTAAATTAAGCCTACAACTACCGAGTACACATAAATGTGTTGATTTTTTTTTAAAAAAAGGGGCAGCTTGGTGGACTAAAGCCCCTGCTATGCACAGTATCCGGGGAATGGCCCGACCATAAGGGTCTATTGTACATAGTCTTACCCTGCTTTTCTGCCAAAGGCTGTTTCCAAGGCTTATTCCCGTGACCTACTGGTCAAATGGCAGCAACTTTACCAGACACCAGTAACTGTGTTGATTCTGAGAAAAATTTACAATCCGAAAAGAGGAAAACCAAGTCTCTGTCAAAAGAAACGCTTTGACAAAGGGCAGACATGACAGGTTACATGTGGAATCAAACAACAAGTAACTTGAAATTCAGGATCAACAGATACAGATAAAAAAAATATACTCCATAGAATGCATTGAGAAAATATCACGTTACTAAAGAGCTATAAGGAAACACAAAAAACTTAACACAAATCGTCACATAAATATATACTACTATTTTTTTAACGAGCCGGCAAAACTGAGCTTGCAGCTATAAAAGTTCGGCGAAACAGAACCGGCAGCAACATACCCGTGAACAGACAGTATAATTTCAGCAAGACTCAAGTAATCACCAGTAAACAATACTGACAATCTACAAAATACACTGACAAAAAAAAAATCAAAAAAAAAAAAAAAACTCATCGCAACAACAAATGAAGCTCCAACTAACATTCAAACAAGCAAAACTTCACAAATATTAAATAAAAATCACAACTCTACTAGCTAATTGTTAACATAAACACTTGATCTGAAGCTACTGAGTGACAATAACGAAGCACAATACAGCAAATGAAAGAGAATTATAGAGTGAGCTTACACGATCGGCGGCGGTGAGAGGTGTCGGTGGCAGAATACGCCGGAGAATTTAGACCATTTCGGAGGGTTTTGGTGAAAGGAAAAAGAGGAAAGTGGAAATGGAAGAGTACAATTTTTATTATACAGAGAGCTACCCGACAAAGACCACTCACTCACGCAGACAGCGCACAACCCACAATCAGTGAATAAAGAGCTTCAGTTATGCAGTACATTTCCTTTACAGCTTTTTAAAAATTAACAATTATCCCATTTTAATTTATTTGTTTGATTAACTTAACTAAATTTTGTTAGAAAAAATGTATCAAAAATGCATAATATATGAAGAAGACTGCAAAGATGAAGATTTAGTAACCGTTTCATCATAAAAACTATTTTTTTCGGAGTTGAAGATGAAAATGAAGTTGGAGGTGCAGTTGTGGTCTTTTTGAAAATTTTTTTTATACTTTTGAAAACACTTTTTAAAATATGATTTTATACTCTCAATTTTTAAAAAATTATCAAAATTACTCAATTAATAATTTACCTACTAACATACAATCAAATGTTGAGAAAATAATTTATATGTCTTCAATTGATAAAATAATTAACAACAAATTAATTATTATGATTGTTATTCTTTTAAAATTTGAATAAAAATATCACAAGCACGAGCTAAATAAATTTATCTAACCATAATCGATTGAATAGATAAAATATATTTTGATAAATATGATTGATGGATATAAATATATTTTATATATTCATAAATTTGTTGATGAAAATTCTTAATTACTTTTACTTGAATTAATTATTTTATTGAATTTGATCTTTTTAAAAAAAATTATGGATAAATTATTTTTGAATAGATTAGTGTTAATTTTTGTTTTTTCTTTATTGATGATATTGATTTTTCTTGAATATTTTTTTTTTTTTGGTAAAGAGAATAAACTTTTGTTAAGCTAATTACCACGCTCGTCTTTGTTGAAAATCCATAAAACCAAAATAAGGTAATCGTCAATATGGATCGTTATGTTCTGTTTGATATGCGACGTTATTGACCACTTTTTAATAATTTATTAAAATCATCATAGTCATTATATGACATATACAGAAAATTAGAATGACAAGAAAAAAATATTAAATTTCTCATTTTTAAATAATATAATATACTAGGTCTTATATTTCTATAATATAGTTCATTCAAAATAAAAATTGATATATTTTCGTCATAGATTGTCATTATTATTTTTTACTTTACATTAGTAAATTTTGGTTAAAATAAGAAAAAAAAATTAGAATATCTGTAACAATTTAAAATGATGTTGTACTATAGAAAATAAATAATAATTTTTTTTGGTGGTTGGTTATAGTTTGTGTAAAAATTTAAAGATCGGAGTTATATGTAATAATAATGAAAGTTAGAAATGGAAGTGAAAATTAGTGAAAATAACAAAAAGTTGTTTTCACTTTTTGGGATCCAACTCCGAAATAATTTTTTTAATTTTCATGGCCAAACACCATAATTTTCGAAAAAGTGAAAAAAAAAAATTAAAAAGTTTGGAAAAAAGGGAAAAAAATTATGGCCAAACGGGCTCTTAGTAGTCGTTTGGCCATAGAATTTTTTTTTTTTGAAAAATTATTTCACTTTAGTGAAAAAAGTGAAATATCGCTGCGTTCCATGAATTTTCCAACTCCAATTTCAGTAAATTATTTAGAAAAGTAAAAACAAGTTTTACTTATTTTTATTTTTTCTCTCATACTTATCTCGCAAAATTTTAAAAATAACTTTAATTTATATTCATGGTCAAACACAACTTCAAGTCTAACTCCAATTTCATCTTCAACTCCAACTCTAAAAAAAAACAAAGTAAATTTCATGACCAAACGGGGCCTTAATAATCTAAACAACTAACCCAGAGTGAAAAGACTTGAAATACAGAAGTGGTATGTATGTATGTATTCACAACATTCCACAAAATCTCTTTTCTTTTTCAAATGGTCAAGTTCAATAATAATTTTTATTTTTGAGAAGAATTTTTTACTATTTACTAAAACTAATTGCATATAATTTTATAGCAATCTCACAAAGAAAAAAAACATCAATATCGTTTTTAGAAAAATGTTACGTACGTATTTCAAGAATTTAACTCTATGTTCTATCATTCATATTATTAACTCTTTATTTTGTATTTTTCTTTATATAATTTTTGTGTTCGTGACATATTTTCCAACAAATTTTAAATAGGTAGAAAATATTTTAAATTTTGTGATTTTAAGTTGAAGATATGTGAAATATATAAAAAGTAATTTTTTTAAAATTTTGTACTGTTACATATGTCATTTGAAAAACTAAAATTAAAGAGTCATTTGCAAAAAGAAAGACAGTTATCTTCATAAGGTAGGAATAAATAAAACATGTTTATATTCTATAAATACACTTGAAATCTCACTAGATATGTTATTGTCAACAAAGAAAAGATAGTATTCTCCTTTAATTCGATCAAAAAGAAAAGTAAGACAAAAAATATAGAATAATTACTTCTTTTTAAATATTTTTTGATTCTTTTTATCCCAATTTTCTATTGTATTGTACAATAATTTAGAATATCTTTTACGAAGAAAAAAGTTAAATATGTAGATTTTATTTTACATATTTTAGAAATTTCATATTGAAATGATCAAAATTAAAAAGTTTTAACTTTTAAAATCTGAATATCGTCATATAGATTAAAACATAAAGAATAGTAATTTACATATGCGTCCACTGCTCACTTGTCATACTTAGCCTAAGTTTTTTTGGATTTCTTATTTGTTATCGGGGTCTATCTCTAAGCAATAATGCCTTAAAACAAGGAGTTTCCGACCACTTGACTGTAAGTAGAAAAGGTCATTGAGAAAGTCTCTTTTTATTCATTTGTAAAGAACTCTGTTCTATCTCTTCCTTTGTTACAAGCTAAAATGTGATATGAAATCCTCAATATACACTTCCTTCATTCTACGAATCATTCTTGATTATGAACTTTATTCCCGAAAGAATCGAACTTTTGGCATGCTAGTCCTTTTTTATGTGCCGCTATATTTCGAATGAGAAATCATCCAAAAATAAATTTTGCTATAACTATCTTTCACCAGCACAAATAATGTATAATCCTGTCCACCAAACTTAAGCAAATGAAATGAAGATATTTTTTTATCTCGATTAATATTTTTAAAAATTTTAAGCAATGGAATATGAACAATATTTATCAAAGTGTTTCCTCCTCGCTATCTACAAATTATTAGTCCCAAACAATTTTATATGTTCAGTAGCATGGTTCAATCATATTATTACTATCTTGAGTGATTTTTAAACCATTTAACATAGTCGCGAATCAAAATTAATTTATAGCTTAATTATCCAAATTTTTGGGTTCAAAATGTGCAATTTGATTAGTGGAAAGGTCAAATTATAGCTCAATTTGATTTGGACAAATGTTCCTATCTATTCAGTGTAATCAAACCTTTATTAAAGTTAAAGGTTCATCAACTTTAATAAAAATCCCATGTATGAATGAATCAATACTATTTCAAAATTGGCTAGGTTTTTTGGGCAATGTTATACTACTTTATCAAAAAAATAAATAAAAAATAATAAAATAATCTAATCACTAATATTTATACATTAAAAAATTAAATCCTTCTTAAACTATCAAAATTTTGTAAATTTCATACATATGGATTTTTTGGTGTGAGGTATAAGGTCTAACAAATTACATGATAAAATATAGGATAATTTTATTTTGTATTTGATTGGAGGTATTAGTTAGTCCCTGAATTGTTTATCCCGCCATTTATATCATAATAGTGAGATAGGTTATCCCATACATGTGGGACAACTAATTTAAGGATAGCAAATCCCGTGATAACTTATTCTCGACTAATTTCTCTCTTCATTTATCTTTACTTGTTCACTTTCTTATGACACGAGGATTAAAAAATAATAAATAATAGGAATAATTTTATCATATTACCCTTTGAATGTAATTAATTTAATGCCTTGAGAAATACATTAGATAATAAATCGTATTTAATGTTAAAGGTAAAATATGTAAAAATAGGTAAACTATCAGTTGTTTTATAAATGGACAATTATTATTAGGACATCTTAAAATAAAAAAAGTAGATAAATAAAAATGAACAGATAGAGTATTTGTTATTTTAAAACAATATGTTTAATTTATGAAAGTTTCTCATTAATAAATGATTGAGTTATTAACCCACTTAAAAATTACTTAGATTGAAGTAGACTAAAATACATTCATTCAAAGTTGAACGAATTGAACATGTTATATGTTCATAGTTCAGTTTTATCACCTCTAATTTCTCTTGGAGTGTTGCCGAAAATGAAAATTACATACTCCCTCCGTTTTAAAAAAGAACGATCTATTTTGACTTGACATGAAGTTTAAGAAAATAAAAAAAGACTTTTGAATCTTGTAGTCTCAAATTAAAGTTGTGTCAAATGTACCAAAATGCGCTTTAATCTTGTGGTCCTAAATATGTCACGTGGAAATTAGAATTAAAGTATTGTAAAAAAAAAAGTTATTTTTTTCAAACGAAGTAAAAAGAAAAGTAAATCATTCGTTTTTAAACGGAGGGAGCATTTTACAAATGAGAAAGATTCCAAAATATTGTTTGTTGGTTTTGGGTTTGGCAATGTTAAACCAATATTAATAATTAATTAGGCATTTGAAGGTCAATTCAATTCATTAATTACAATGAGAAAAACATGTTAAGCAAAATCATCCAGTATTTTTCAAAGTTGATTATACGTTTGTACTTTGGATCAAACTTTACGCCAAACACGTGCAACACAATATATGTATACTAATTACTCCCTCTATTATTAATTACTAATTTAGTACTTATAGACTAGCTTAAATAAAAGAAATGTACATAAAAAAGCTTTACTGAAAGAAAGTAGTAACCACTTCTTTTTTTTTTTTCCTTTAATCTACACCTTTTGATCATAGTTGATATGACAAATTTTAAAATCTTCTGATCTATTATGAATAAATCTATTAGCACAATCAATCAGTCGTTAGGAGTAAATGAGCGAATTTCACTCTTTTTTATTTATGTATTTTCAAGAGAATCTAATGATAATCATAAATATATCATATTTATTTAGAAACCTGATCAAAACACAATAAAAAGAATGTCGACGATACAAAATAAATGAAATAAATTTCTTGAAATTAAATTGATACTATTATTATTTATGTTTTTCTCGTCGGCTCTCATCAATAGATCATCCCACCTTATCACATACTCCCTCCGTCTCATTTTATATGTCGTTATTTGACCAAACACGGATAAGTGATGACTTTTGTGAAGCTTACGCATTTGCTCCTCTTAAAGATTACTTTTTAATTGTCTTTTTTTATAAAATGGGACTTACTAAGGATAAAATAGGAATTATGCCATTAAATAGTTATCAAATAAAGAAAAATGACATTCTTTTTTAAATTAATAAAAAAAAAATAACGATACATAAAATAAAATAGAGGGAGTATTATGTATTATATACTTATTTTTTAATTTGATAACCCCACAAGACTTTTTTTTACATTAATATTATCGTGCTTGACCCTTCAAGAATAATATGCAAGAATTTAAAAGAAAAAAAAAATGAAATCACTAAAATAAACATAAAAAACAAAAACAAAGAAAGTAGCAAAATAATGGAATGTGGACCAAAAAAAGTGCAATATTAAATAAAAAAATATAATGTTACTCCTTCTACTAATTAGGTTCAGGTGTGAAAAAGAGCCTAAAAGTCAGAAAGTCATCATCTTTTTTCTTCATTTTCAATACTTCCATTTCAATCTTCCACTAATTTTCCCTTTTCATTTTATTTGATTTATTTTTAAAAAAACATAATTAATAATTCGATTTAAAATTTCAATATATTAATCCATTAATAATATTAATCTAGTAAGAGAAATATTCAATCAATTTTTTTTACCCTTAAATTATGGCTAAACTATTTTGACTTTTTTTTTAATCATACTTTTATACTAACACAACGCTTTTATTATAAAATTTACATCAAAGATGTCACGTCAGCTTAAAAAATATCATATCAGTTAAAAAGAATGATAAAAATATATTAAAATTGAGTTGAGAAATAATAGAATCCTGTAAAACTAAAGTGCATTGTATTTAGTTGTAGTTCAAAGAGATATTAAATATTTTTTTTTATTAATTGAAAAAATATTTTTTTAAAATAAATATATCAAATCAACAAGAACCAAATAATATGAAAGGGAAAGTACATTTATAATTATATTTTGGTAAAAAGATAGTAAAAGTAGATAAAAAAATAATTATGGCATTCACACAGTGAACAGCAAGTCAAGCAACTGGTCGTCGCCTGTCACTTTCTTTTTTTTTTTACTTTCCAATTTTTTTCCAATCACTTTTTTTTTTCCATTTTCTTAGTTTTAGTTCTCATTTTCTCACTTGTTAGCCTTCTTTCTTTGACCAAAAGAAAAAAAGAAAAAAAACTATATCACCAAAAATACTCTCTTTTTTTTTTCCTTAAGTGCTTGTTTATTGACCCTCAAGATCCAGCATTTTGTAGCCTAAACTGGGGAGTAAGTATTGTTTTTGGGTATTTTTATGTTCAATTTGTTTATTGGTATAATTCTTGTACCTAATTGTTTTTAATTTTTAATTAAAAATTGTTTCTTTATTATGTTGTTGGCTGTTTTGTTGTTCTTTTGACTAATAATTACTTGGGTAATTTGATGAATTTTGAAAAGTTCTGGAGTTATATTATGGAATATTGAAGTTGAATTTGGATGTTTGTTTATTGATCTTTAAGTATTTCTAGGCTTATTTTTTGGTGCATATATTGAGTTCTTATAAAAAGATTGTTTCTTTATTCTGTTGGTAGCTGCTTTGAATAAGGACTTGGTAATTTGTTGAATCTTGCAAGTTGTATATAAAAGTTCTGGACTTATGTTTCTGTAAATTGAGTTTGATTTTTTTTTTTTGGGGTATTTATACCTAATTCTTATAAAAAAACTGTTTCTTTATTCTGTTGGTAGCTGTTTTGAATGAAGGCTTGGTCATTTGTTGAATCTTGAAAGTTGTATAGAAAAGCTCTGGATTATATTTTTGGAAATTGAAGTTGAATTTGGCCTTTTGTTGTTTGATCTTCAGAACCCTTTCTTAGTTTTGTTTTATATCAAGTAGGGGCCTTTTTTTCTTATTGAACTAGGAAAGGGGTTTATTATTTGTTGAAATTTGGAAGTCATGGTCAAAAAGCTCTAAACTTTGAAATTTCTAAAGTTGAAATTTGCTCTCTTGTTGTTTGATATCCAGAACCTTTTATGGGTTCTGTGAACCGTACTTGTTCGACTTTATTGTATATCAAGTAGAGGGCTTTTTTCTTTTTCAACTTTTTTCTTGGAGGTGTGAACTTTGTGTTTGTGGCTTTGTTAGGTCAGGTTGAATCATCTTTGAATAAAGTTTTTTGGGGTTTTTGTTTATATGGGCTGTTTTTTTCGCTTTCAACTACCACGGGAAGGTCTTTATGCTTTTCGCTGTAGATGATCATGTTTTCCCCTTTTTATACCTTCTGTGATATGCTGTACTCGAGCCGAGGGTCCTCCAGAAACAAACTCTGTACCTCAACGAGGTAGGGGTGAGGTCTGCATACACTCTACCCTCCCCAGACTACACTTGTGGAATTTCACTGGGTATGTTGTTGTTGTTGTAGATGATCATATGAATCATCTCATAATTGAAGTTTTCTGTTGTTGACGATAGTGTTATGTAATTTTTCTGGGCATCCACTTGGATTGCTGCCGCTATTGTGCCTTTTCTCTTGCCCAGTCTCTTTTGCCTCCTTGTTTGCCGTTTATTCCATTAAAATCTGTGAGGAACAGTTTTCTGCTTGTATCTGACTTGTCCTATAATCTTTATTTTGGTTGTCCTGTAAGCATGGGATTTGAGCACCTCTAGTTCTGGCGAATCACTATTTTGCTAAATTATTCAGTATTGTTATGAAATGGGACCAAAAAGGGGGATGGATACACAGACTCATATAGTTTTTTCCAGCTAGTTTGGAAGTGACGCATAGTTGATTAATTGATAAAACTGACTCGTCATCGTATTTTTTCGCCTGCGTTCTTAAATTTTCCTTCAACATTTTCTAGGTTACTGGATTTAACTCAGGAGAAAATGGATTTGTTTTTGCAATGCATTTTTCCGGGGGTGCCTAGTTTATAAAGACCTAAGATGTTTCAGTCAACTGCTTAATTAGGACCTTTGACTGTTGTGGTTATGACTGGGCCCCTTGCCAAGATGGTTTTGGACAACAGAGCTCTTACCACACTTGCTGCTATTTTGATCTACTTGATCTTGAGTTGCGCTGTTTGCTGTGCTGTTCAAAGCGACATTGACTGTCTGAGATCTATAAAAGATTCATTAGAAGATCCAAATAATACTTTGAGCTATACATGGAAGTTCGATAATCTGACGGAAGGTTTCATTTGCAAGTTTGCTGGGATTCAGTGCTGGCATCCTGATGAAAATAAGGTTCTGAGTATCAGTCTTCCTGACATGGGTCTCAAGGGCAGGTTTCCACTTGGTCTTCGGAATTGCACCTCTATGACATCATTAGATCTTTCGAGCAACAATCTCCATGGAAGCATTCCATCTGATATCTCCAAATATATAGGTTTCGTGGTAACCCTGGATCTCTCATCTAACCAACTATCAGGGGAAATCCCAGTTAATCTTGCAAACTGCTCTTTTTTGAATAACCTTAAACTTGAAAACAACCAGTTTACGGGTCAAATCCCTCCAGAAATTGGCCTGCTTGGTCGCCTCAAAACTTTTAATGTAGCAAACAATCGATTGACTGGACCAGTTCCACATTTCATAAATGCAACTGTTCCTGCAGAGAGCTATGCCAATAATCCCGGACTGTGTGGAGAACCGTTAGATCCTTGCCAGGGTACTTCTAAGAAACCCCCTACCGCAATCATTGTCGGTGCAGCTGTTGGTGGGGTAAGTTTAGGTGCTGTATTTTTGGCCATCGGTATGTTCTTCTATATGAGAAGGATATCCAGGAAGAGGAAGAAGGATGATGATCCTGAAGGGAATAAATGGGCGAAGAGTATTAAGGGTAAAAAGGCAATCCAGGTAAGAATTTTAACTTCTCTGAATCATTAAAAACTGTCTCGTTACTGAAATTCCTATTCGTCCTTTGTTGATACGTCAAAAAAACAATTTTAGTGGGTTGTGGTTTTTTTTATGAACTATAGTGTAGCATTGGAGGGGAGCCTTGGAGTAACTGGTAAAGTTGCTGTCATGTGACCAGGAGGTCACGGGTTCAAGCCTTGGAAACAGCCTCTGGCAGAAATGCAAGGTAAGGCTGGGTACGATACACCCTTGTGGTGGGGCCCTTCCCCGGACACCGCGCATAGCGGTTGCTTTAGTGCACCGGGCTGCCCTTTACAGTGTGGCATTGTGGTCATATTTAGAACCATAAACTCGTCTTTTCATAGAAGCATTTAACTAATGAATTTTCACCTGCTCCGCTGCTCGTGTGTGATTTTTCTCTTGTTCAAGTTTTCTTAATTGACTTAAGGTTCCTTATTTTCAGCTTTCAATGTTTGAGAAGTCTACTTCAAAAATGAGATTTAGTGATCTTATGAAGGCCACTGACAGCTTCAACAAAAACAATATTATCGGGTCAGGAAGAACCGGGACTTTTTACAAAGCAGTACTTGATGATGGCACTTCACTTATGGTTAAGAGGTTGCAGAATACTCAGCACTCAGAGAAAGAGTTTATGTCCGAGATGGCTACATTGGGAAATGTAAAGCATCGTAATCTGGTTCCTCTTTTAGGTTTCTGCATTGCCAAAAAAGAAAGGCTGTTGGTCTACAAAGACATGCCAAATGGAACCTTGCATGATAGGTTACATTCGGTGAGTGAAGGCGAAAAAACTCTAGAGTGGCCTATAAGATTAAAAATAGGCATTGGAGCAGCCAAAGGATTTGCATGGCTTCACCACAACTGCAATCCTCGTATCATTCACAGAAATATTAGTTCTAAATGCATCTTGCTGGATGTGGAATTTGAACCTAGGATATCAGATTTTGGGCTTGCCAGGCTAATGAATCCAATTGACACTCATTTGAGTACCTTTGTCAATGGAGAATTCGGGGACTTCGGTTATGTTGCTCCTGAGTACACACGAACTCTCATGGCTACTCCAAAAGGTGATGTGTACAGTTTCGGTGTTGTACTTCTCGAGTTAGTTACTGGTGAGAAACCGACCTCTGTCACCAAAGCTCCCGAGACCTTTAAGGGGAATTTGGTGGAATGGATCACACAACTCTCCGGTGAATCTAAGCTTAAAGATGCGATTGACCATTCATTGTCTGGTAAAGGTTATGACAATGAGATCTTCCAGGTCCTTAAAGTTGCTTGTCGATGTGTGTTGTCTCCTGTTCCTAAGGAGAGGCCGACAATGTTTGAAGTTTACCAGCTTCTGAGAGCCATCGGAGAGCGATATCATTTCACAACTGATGATGACATTTTGATGCTTTCAGAGAGTGATGGCGGATTCCAAATGGACGAGCTCATTGTTGCTCAATAAGTAAACGACACCCTCGATCTGGTTGAGTAAGATACAGTAATTTATTAGATCATTTTCTATCCTGTACAAATACCACTTTCAGTATCATATATAGATCATTGTACTCTTAAGTCCCTTCTTCATAGCTACCCAACTATGTAATCTGTGTTGCTTTTTCTGTATTTCTAATGGTGAAGAGATTTCTACAAATCTGATGTCTCTGTCTACCTCTTTTCTTCTTTTGTTTTTTTTAATGAAACAAAAAATAGATGTTAGTCAGCTCTTTTCAGATCCTTGTACTAAGGTATTGCTGCTTGAACAATGTAATCTGGTCTTCCAGTAGTTATAAAATGCTAAGTGAAATAAAAGGATGGCAAATTTTAAAGCTGATGTGAGATGTGATCTTCATGTTGTCAACAAGTAATGCAGACCAACAATTTGAACTTCTCTCCAACATGGAAGTTGGAAAAACTCTTTATCACTCAAAGCTGATTCTAAACATTTGAAGACTTCCTATGGACTGCGTACATCTTACCCCCCCCAGACCCCACAAAGTGGGAATACACTGGGTTTGTTGTTGTTGTTGTTGTCCTATTTTATAGTATTTCGTAAAGTTAGACAAATACAAAGAATACGACCCCACTTGTGAAATTACACCTTGGTATACTATACCAAGGTCTGGGGTCAATCAAGTTTGGTTGATGAAGATTCAAATTGGACCTTCCTATTTAGGATGTGATAATGATATTATTTTCACCATTTGATAATCTTTTTGCTACTCTGGAAGTGGTTTTTGCAACTTACAAACATAGGTTTCTAAATCTTGCTCTACACCCATACAAAAGGATAAAGAATTTCTAACATATTATACAGTGATCTATATAATACACAAACTTAAAAGAAAGTCTAGGTGCACAATCTCAGGCAAACTCCTACAAGGCCTTTTATAGCAGATTACATTGGTTTTGGCTAAAAGCAAAAACTAGGGGTTGCCTGTTATGACCAAACAACACCTACTAAGCAGAGGAGTATTCTTCATCAGAGGAGGAACTGTGCTGCCGTTTAGCTGTGTATCGGCTAGTGACAGGTTGTTGATTTGGATTAACTGGAACTGGGAATTTATGAGCGGAGCTAACTATTGTCCGCTCATTTATCATTCCAACTTCCTTGCAAACCCGATCAAGAATCACTAGGAAGTCTTTGACCACCATGAAGGTTCTAAAAGGGTGAGCCTCTTCTCTAGCTGAATCTCCATGGAAATACTCGGTTATTTCCTTCACCAGTGACATGGCTAATGTTTCTTGAGCTTGGAGCCTTACAATCTTCTCTTCTGCTACGTTCATGAACCTGTTCATGGACTCGGAGAATTTTTTAGTACTGCTTTCCTCCAATCCAACAGCTTCAATGGATCCAACAACCTCTGCAATGTTTCTGATTCCCTTGGAAAGCTTTAAAAGATCACTGTGGAGCACTTCTGAATCCATGGCAGCAGCATTTTTAACATTCATAAGCTCTGAACTAATGTTGGAAACAACTTGGAGGCCAAGTTTCCGGCACTCAGCATCATCATTAGTGGCAGACTGTTTGTTCTGATTTGCTCCGGAAAGACGAGCACCTTCACCTTTTATAATCTCCTGAATCACAAAATGCAAAAGGGTTGTTTTCCCATCTGCCCCCTTGACATCTACAAGCTTCAGCAGTGTGTCAAGTTTGAAGGCATGAGCATCCCCCCTGTTTGTCCCAACATTCATGCGGTTCCCCGTCTTTAGCACGGCTTCCAGAAGCTTTAAGAACATTCTGCTACTTCTCAACTCTTCACATGCTGCCTGTAATAGGAAAGCTTTATAAGGACATAATTCACAACTTGTATTCTCGCGATAAAATTAAAGAGCTTCAGCCAGTTCACAAGGGAGAACCAATATTTCCGGAGTTTGATTTTTCAAGATACAAACTTGTTTGCATCCCTTTAAGTCGTTAGAGTTGAGCATCAATACATAACACAAGTTTTCTTCTGATCAAAATCAAAATTCTTCTCTTGAATAGATAATCAATAACAAGCAGAAGCTGAAGATGACTTGAAATAATTACCTCGAGAGTTTCAAATGACTTCCTGAGATAGTCGACCTCGTAATCAAAATTTGATATATATAGCATAGCATCTACCCTTTGGAACGCAAAAGGTATATCAAGCATTGCTTTCAGAAACTTCTCTGCTGGACCGAGCTTGAATGGAGAATCATCTTTGTACTCTTTTAGCTTACGTTCTTCCTCTTTGGATGGAGCCATCTTCAATAAAATCTCAAGGAGCTCAGTCCCAATAATTTCAGCATTACCTGAACAGAAAATGTAACTTATTACTGCTGTCTATTCTCCTAAAGCCCAAACTTCTGTCTACTGATGAAACCATTAATGAACAGCTATTGATGGTAGAACCTCTTCCTATCGATGAAACCATCAAAGAACATTTTTTTAAGGTAAAGTTGCTACCATCCTTGGGAGCAAAGGAGCATAACTTTTAGCAAGATAAACTAGTACCCCTGGCTTTACCATCTAAAGCATTGTGACCATCTAACAATACATTAGCTTACTACAATAAGAGCCATGCAATTTAATATGAGAAAGCTATCCAGCAATCAATCATTTGTTCAAATATTAACTAGGTGAATTTGCCTCCGTTAGTACTCAGCAGAAGGTTCTATTTGGCAACATTAAACACACTTCATTCCATTTTCCAGCTCTTAATTTCAATTCAGAGAGGGATTTAACTTATACAAACCCACCAAACGCAAAGAATTATTACAGTACGAATCACTTTAACCTATTTCTCACCCATGGTTATCTTTTATAGGTCAACCTAATAGCATAAAGATTGATGTATTTAAGTTAAACTCTTCATTTTAGGTGAAAATGCTGAATACCTTCTAAAAGGGCTTCACATATTTCCTCTGTGGTTACGTTTAGGGCCCTCAGCAAAATTGCAATGTTCTGCGCCTTCTTTGGATCAAGTACCCTATTCTCTTGGTTCGGTGAAGGAACAAGGCGTCTAGCTGTGTCATTTGTATTCGAAGTAGGAGTCTTCACAACAAACAATGTTTCTATCATCTCTTCATTCAACCTGCAAACAAAAGGCAGTGAATATCCGTTATCAAATTTTACACAGTAGTAAGTCATGTTGCTCGGACTCTCCAAAAATGTTGTTGAACCCATGTCAGATCATCCAAAAATGGATTCAACATGCCCAGTGAGGCATTTTTGAAGAGTCTGAGCAACCAAGGTAGTAAGAGTTACAGGTTATCATACTTAAATGAGCTTGATTTCAGTTGATCCCACACCATTTCGCGATCCGAACTTGCTCTCACTTTATCCCAATGCAAAGTTTTCAACTTTGGTTTAGGCTCTTCAGTTTTCTCATCATTCTTCTCAACATGTTCTGAAATAGAAGGCAACTCCTTTGCTGAAACCAATACTGGCCTCTCAACTCCTATGGGTCTCAAAGGTGCTTCAAGAACTGGTTCCATATTCTTAGGAAGCCGCGGTGGCGGCGGCGGTGGTGGACGTGGCGGTGGCGGAACAGAAGCTGGTGCAGCATGCTGTATGTGATTTCTAATTCTTCCTGGAAACTGAACATCCTGCTCCAAGAGATTGAAAACTCCCGGAGATGAGTCCATGCTTCTAGTTGAATATCTCTCCGGAGATAACGAACTACGCGGTGATAGCGATGGTGACGGAGATGGAGATTCTACAAATGGTGGCACATTAGCCGTCGGCCGTGGCAGTGGAGGAGGAGGAGGTGGATACTGAGGTGGTGGAGCAGTGTCAACAGCCACCAATTCAGGCGATTTAGCTCTTAAATTTTCCCTTTTCGGACTCAAACTCGCTGGTGGCGAAATGCTCAATGATACAGACCGGACAGGCGAACCAGACCCGGAACTGGATGACGAACTAGAAGAAGACGAGCTACAACCACCAAACTTGTCAACTTCAACAGCAGCAAAATCTCTACGGGACAATGATCCACCTCCTATAGAACTCTCTCTACCGCCCATAGATCCCGCAGAAGAGTAAAAATCCACATCATTCTCAGCAGTACCCGAGAAAAACCTCGTATGCCCATAATTCTGTCTCGCATTCCTTCCAAGTAGAGGCGGCAATGGATGTAACTCTGGCGATTCCATTTTCCCAGCTGGACTCTGGTTACTACTGTTATTCCGAATATTAGTATTGTTATTATGTGTGTCAACGCTGCTGCCATGAGAGTTAACAAGTGTACCTAAGTAGAGAAACTCTGAACTTGTTTGAGATGGTCTTTCAAGTTTCGGAATACTATTGTTGTTATTGTTTCCATCATTCTTATTATCATTATCACCATTAAACCCAATACTATTACTATCAGATCTTTGAGGTTTTGGGTTATTCTCTTTCCTCCTTTTTCTTATATGCAAGAAGATCACAATAGCTAGAACAAGTACAGCGGCAATGACAGAGATAACAGCAGTTACAATGAGCTTAGACGAAACCGGCTTAGATTTGGAAGTAGTTGGAAGCATAATAGAAGAGACATTTGCAGGTACTGAAGTGGTATCAGGAGGAGGAAGTGGAGGAGCTGGAGGAGAAGGGTAAGTAGGGAAAAAGGGGTTGTCATTGTTGTTTTTGTTGTCATCATCTGGAGGTGGAGGAGGAATGGAACCTTGAAATGGGTACTCAGTGGGGGATGGGGGTGAGGGGGTGGGTGGTTGTGAAGGAGGTGGTGAGTCTAATGGGAAAAAGGGTTCATGGAGAACACGGCGGTTGTTGGTGGAGATGATGGTGGTGGCCGTGGCAAGTGATGAGTAGTAGTAACAGAACAAGAAGACGAAGAAAATGAAAACCACCATTGTTAACAAGATTCTTTCTTTTAGAAAAAAAAAAAAAAGAGCACTTTATGAATCAAGAATCAAGAACAAGTTCCTTACTGTTGAGCATATTATCTTTGTGTTTGGATTCTTTATAAGTGACTAACGAAAGCTTTAGTACATGGATTTTATTAGTATTTTCTTTTGTGAATAATGTGTTATGTTCTTTGTGAATGTTCAGCAAGATTCGTTTTTTGGGGAATTTGGTCAATGAAAATTGCTATAGAAGACAAACTGCAGGAGGCATAGGGGCGGGGGGAGTTTGGCTGAGTTCACAGTGAGAGAAAAAGACAGAAATTTTGAAGAGAGTAAAAAGGGAAACCAAGAGAGTGACAGAAAGTAGAGGGAGAAAAAAAACAAAACTAAGGAGAAAAAATTTGTGTGTGTGTGAAAAGGTAGAAAATAGTGTGGAGATTATGGAGTAATTATTGTAATAAAAAGTAGTGTAGTCATGGAAGACAGAGATTTTGTTTTTTGATGGTGCAAATACAGCTAATAATATTCTGTGCTGCCTGTTGTTGTGAAGTGATGATTCATTGCAACTTGTGTTTATGTTGTCATGTCTTGTCAATCATTTTTTCCTTTAATACTTCTTCGATCTACTTCTACCTCTTCTTTATAATCGATCTCTCAATTTCCACATAGAGACGTCGTACTTCAACTTCTACATTTTTAATCTTAACTCTTCTAGTAGGTCCAAACATCTACCTCAACATTTTCATTTCCTCAACTATTAACTTCTAGATGTAAAAATTTTTGACGAACTAACATTTCATTTCATACAACATAATCGGTCTAACCACCATGTTATAGAACTTGTTTTGTAAATTTTGTTGACAACCTCTTAGCACAAAAGGCTCTAGATGTGAGTCTCCACTTCGACCATTTTATGTTAATAAGATGTGGCGCATCCTCGTCTATTTTTCCATTGGTTTGGATAATAGATTTAACATACTTAGCTGTCATTTGGTGTGAGGTATAAGGAATAAGTAATCCCGATTATTTTATCAATATTTGATTGGAAGTACTACTTAATATCGGGATAACTTATTCCACCATTTACACCATAGTGATGGAATAAGTTATTCCGGATAATCCCAGGATTAATTATCTCGGGATAACTATTTTCCAACCAAACAACCCCTTAAAACTTTCTTTCTTTCAGGAGGTGTATCAAGTCTCGTCTTCTCCTAATATTTTACGTTATTGAACTTGCGCTCCAAATATTTTGTCTTGATCAGGGGCGGATCCAGGATTTGAAGATTGTGGGTACTCACTTTCTTTAAGGAAAAAATATTTTACTTTATTAAACTTGCGCTCCAAATATTCTATCTTGATCAAGGGCAGATTTAGGATTTGAAGGAATCAAACGCACGCCACTTCAGGCATCAAGGTGTTTAAGTTTCATACCAAAGCCAAAGCACCCAACAACCACTTTTGTCTATGAATGCTTAACAATACATCATAACCGATTTTACTGTATTTTCTATATAGATATATAAAAAATTTATCGAGATCAGTGGGTGCTCAAACACCCGAAAAGGACTACATACATCCACCCCTGGCTGCTCAACCTGAACCCTTAAAGACTCCAAATTTATAGCTAAATCTCAAATTTAGTGTTAACTCCATCACGAGACTCATGAATCAAAACTATATCCTCCAAAAATAATATACAGCTAAATCTCAAATTTAGTGTTAACTCCATCACGAGACTCATGAATCAAAACTATATCCTCCAAAAATAATATACACCATGACCCCATTCCCTGTGTATGGTACATACTTAAAAGTGCCGTAAATAATTATTATCTTAACTGTATCATTATTATAGATTAATTATTATAGACGTGTAAAGCAATTATTTAAACTTGATTAATTGTCTTGGAAGAACACAAATGGCAAAAGGATTTATTTAAGTACTTCCTCCGTCCCATTTTATTCGTCCCAAATTTCTTAATCTGATGTTTCATTTTACTTGTCTTTTTTTACTTATTAAGACAAGACAATTTGTTTTTCATGTTTTACCCTTTGCATCAATTACTTTTTCTTTAAATTACAACAACAACAAACCCAGTGTATTCCTACCTAGTGGAGTCTGGGGGGTAAGATGTACGCAGTCCATACCTCTACCTCTAAAGAAGTAGAAAGGTTGTTTCCGATAGACCCCCGGCTCAAGTCACGATAAAGCACAGAACTAGATTACATAACATAAATACGGCACCCATAAGTATTAGAAAACAGAGGAAAGCACACAGATTCGTAATAAAACATGGAACACGGAATCATAATAAGAATAAAACCCCCACCAAGTAATTCCTTACACTAGCAACTCAAACCGGCCCTAGTCTTCTGCCCTAATTCGCGTCCTCCAGACCTTCCTATCTAGGGTCATGTCCTCGGTGAACTGTAACTGCTCCATATCCCGCCTAATCACCTCACCCCAGTACTTCCTTGGCCTACCCCTACCCCACCTAAAACCATCCAACGCTAGCCTCTCACACCTACGAATCGGGGCATCCATGCCCCTCCTCTTCACGTGTCCGAACCATCTCAATTGGGTTTCCCGCATCTTGCACTCCACTGGAGTCACACCAACCTTCTCCCGGATAGTCTCATTCCGCACTCTATCCCCTCTAGTCAGCCCGCACATCCAGCGCAACATCCGCATTTCTGCCACCTTCATTTTTTGGATGTGGGAGTTCTTAACTGGCCAACACTCCGCTCCATACAACATGGCCGGACGGACTACCACCCTGTAGAATTTGTCTTTCAGCTTGGGTGACACCTTCTTATCACACAACACCCCCAACGCGAGCTTCCACTTCATCCATCCCGCCCCAATACGGTGCGAGACATCCTCGTCAATCTCACCGTTACTCTGGATCACGGACCCGTGATACTTGAAACTATCCCTCTTACATACCTCCTGTAATTCCAGCTTTACTACTACCTCATTCTCCCGCCTCACGTCATTAAACTTGCATTCCACATACTCTGTCTTGCTTCTGCTCACCCTGAACCCTTTAGACTCAAGAGTTTGCCTCCACACCTCTAATTTGTCATTCACACCCCCTCGAGTCTCATCTATTTATTTAATAGGAGTATTATGATAAATTAGTTATGTTTTTTTATTATTTTTTAATAAATATATTATTTTAATTTGAGACAGATAAAATAAGACGGAGGAAATACTAAATTATTAGTGGATTTTGGATGCTGCGTTGCATGGTTCATACTTCCATTGCATTTATTATAAATGAATTAAAGTAGTACTAAAATACTCTTAGTAGACACCAATAGTATCATACATTTTATTTTTTTTTAAAAAAATACTAGTAGTAAGAATAAGCAGCATAATTTGACTATACAGAAGAATGTGGCCGACAATGATTTACAAAATAATATTTTAGATCTCATAGACATAAGTGCTATTGTTACCTAATATTTAAATCAACATAAAATCACCTCCACGTACATTAGGTATATAAACTAGTAATGTACGTATATTATTTTTTTCTGGTCAATCTATAAATTTTATTTTGAATTTAATCTTGAAATTGAAAACTTGTTATACTAGTACTAGTAGGTTTACAGAAGACTTTTTTGTAAAGGGGACAAATCAAAAGTACCAGATTAATTGAATGTTTCTGACGATAGGTAGGTTCATTCCTTCAAATCAAGAAGAATGCATTTATTACTATCTTCTAGTCGTATAATATATGCTTTATCTCTCATTTAAACATTTCATTTATTATAGATTAACACTTCACTTACCCATCAACATGGGTTCTGGTGCAATAGATGAGGTTGTTCCATCCTTAACCATAGATCGAGGGTTTAATTCTGGGCATGAAGAAAACTTTGTTGGGAGTGCTACCCCCGAATGGGCCCCTACCCGACGCGAATCCGGATTAGTCGGGCTTCCATGCGGGCACCAAACACCAAATGAAAAACCAAAAAAAAAAAAAACTTCACTTACTGAAGTCATAAGAGTGAATTTGCAAATAAAAGAAAATGTATTTTTTCTGTTTTCCTAAATCATTAGATATATTAGTAAACAATTTAAATTTTAACTTTATTCAATCTCAAAAGGATGAGTCCGGAGCCAAAAGGGCCTTTTTTAAAAAAATTAAAAATTTCAAAGAGGACACTCGATACCAAAGAGGATAAAATGCTGGTGGTTGAGCGATTTGCAAGTCGTCTGGTATCTAATGATTTGCAAGTCGCCTGGTGTCTAGCGATTTGCAAGTCATCTGGTGTTCAACGATTTTCAAGTCGCTAGGTGTCCAGCGATTTTCATGGTGTGATTTCACCAAACCATGCAGCTGTAACTCCCCAAGTTTGTACCCGGACGCTACACAGTGCTTACGATCCTGAAGGACCACAAACTAATCCATGACTGATATCTACTGTGAGCACTGAATAATCACATGGTAATAATAATAATAATAATAATAAATGCGAAAATTAGGCTGAAGTTGCCATAAGGTTCATAATTGAAACAAATACTGAATACTGATAAATGAATATTGAAAACTGAATATCTGTCTGAAATACTCTAGTCTGAAAGCCTCTAACTGTCTGAATACGGAGTTGATGGGACAGGCACCCAACTAACTCCGTCTACTGAATGTACTGAGCTACTGAAATACTAAAAGATAACATCTTTTACGAACTATGAGGACTCACCACTAAATCTGTTGCTGATAATTCGGGCTGCTAAGTGCGGTCAGGAGCCTGTGCATCTGAACCTATGATATAAGACATCATAGCACAAAAGAAAAGTATATGTCATTACTTTGAATGTACTGGTATGCTAAGTGAGGTAGGCTGATATGCATGGGTTCATATACATGAAGAATAACTGGCTGAGTAACATGATTATAACTGAATGAGAGTACATACATGAATACGTAAACTGTACTAAGGTCATAACACTGAATACTGAGTTCTGAATACTAATTAACTTATATTTGAGTTTACTGATACTGTATTACTGATAGCTGAATGACTATTTCTGACAGTCCTAATTCTGAAGAACTGATTTGAGTTCTACATTGAACTGGGTGACTGTATCTGACAGTCCTGAATCTGTAGAACTGAACTGGGTTCTGTACTGAGACTGAAACTAAAACTGAAACTGTGGGAGGTAATCATCTAACCGACATGCCCTTCTCCGAATGGATTGGGTTCCAACCAGTAACCCCAGTTGAAAGGGTGTCAGTACCATGCCACGGGTACTAACACTGGCTGTGTGGATCCACTATACTAATGTATTGTATTATCCCGAAGGACTAAGGGTGTCAAGCCTGAACTAACGGGTGACCCCTGCGAGAATGTCAAGCCTAAATTGACGGGTAACTTCTCATATCCTACGCTGGCTACATAGTTCTAGAGTACAGGGATTGTTACTAATGACTCTGCCTATCTGACGGAAAAATCGTCATCCCTGCACTCGCTCGGGGCTAAATCTTACTCCCAACTGAATAGACACTGAATTAATTTCTAAACTGCACTAGGCTTGACTGAATTGTTACTGATCGTGCTGTCTAATTGAACTGAGTTCACTAGGTTTCGTTGACTGTCGGAATGTTGTTGAGTTTTGTTAACTGACTGGGTTTCCTTGAGGTTTAAACTGAATACTGAACTGAGACTATGACTGGGTATTGAGTGCTACTATACGTGACACTACCAAGACCGTTCTATAACTACTGTGGCTCTAGGTAAACAACTAGATTTTTCGATATTGAATACCCTCAGGACTCGATAGCATAAAAAGTAAAGCATTACCATAACTTGAAAAGCATAACCTTGTGCACTTGTTTCTAATTCATTCATAGGGACATTTTATCAAACACTTGTAAGATATGAACATGCACATAAGCTAGCATGATCTGATTTTTCCCTTTTAGTTCATATGAGCAATTCATCAAGCACTTGGGGAAACATAATCTATACACGTGATACTAAGCAACATGTAGGCATCATAATTTCAAATCCCAATTTACAATTTAAAGGGCTTAACATGAATTCACATGATACTACACACATGATAAATAATTTCACATGATACTTGTAATAACCCATGGATTAGAAATCCAAATAATATCAAAATCACGAATACATTCAAAATCCAACATGGAATTCACAAAATCATTTAACTTATAGTTTAAAAGAGTTTCTTGAAATCCAGGGATGGACAGAAACCCTTAGAAGAACACTTCACTTACCTTGAGGCTTGAATTAGCGAAGATTGATGGTGCTTCCTTGAAGTTTGAATCTTGAATTGGAAGCCCTAGGGTTTTGATCTTGAGTAATTTGAGAATAGAGAATGGATTTTACCTTAAAGTGGCTTAATCTCTTATTTTGGGGGTTGATATAAGGTGGGAAAAAACCCATTTACCCATTTGGATGCGGGCTTCTAATAACTGAAAACGTGTCCAATGATGCGCAGCCCGACGCGCCATGTCGTTCTGAATCATGAATCAACATAAAAATCGATATTTTAAGGTCATAAGGGTCATGAAATATGATCGCCAACTTACAAAGGCTAAAATACTTCTAAGTATAAGCACTTAGCTAAAATTTTTAAGTGTAGGGCCCCTTTTCTAGCATTAACGGACTGAATTAAGCTTAGAATTTTGTGGGGTCTTACAATATCTTCCCCTTGGAACATTTGTCCTTGAATGAGACTAACTAAGCTGAGAAATACTAATAGACTGAATTTATATACTGAACACGCACAACTGAAGTGTGATTACCTGACTGAAAGTAATGATATACTGAGATTATTATACTGAACATGCATAACTTAAGCATGACTGAGTTCTGAAGACATGACACATGACTGAGCTGTTTTATGAAGGTATGTGTGATACAAAATGCTATGCAACTGAACCGATACAGAGTTGTAAAGGTAATCTAAGCATGGAACTGAATAAATTCAAGGAAAACTGTTACCTTGAGTTGAGTTTGAGTTTGCGGAGGAGAGGTGAGGATACTTGGTCCGCATATCTGCTTCTAATTTCCAAGTAGCTTCCTCAACGGACTGATTCTGCTAAAGAACTTTGACTAGAGGGACTTCTTTGTTCCTCAGTCTGCGAATCTAATAATCAAGAATTTCGATTAGAACCTCTTCGTAAGAGAGACTGTTCTGAACATCTACACCCTCTATAGGGACTACAACTGCTGGGTCACCCATGTATTTCTTTAGCAAGGATACATGAAACACTGGATGGACTGAAGCTAAGTGTGAAGGCAACTCAAGCTCGTAAGCCACATTTCCGAAACGGTTGAGAATTCGGTAAGGATCGACATATCGGGGACTGAGTTTCCCTTTCTTGCCAAACCTCTTCACTCCCTTCATAGGAGTGATTTTTAAATATACACAGTCACCAACCTCAAACTCGATGTCCTTTCTTCGCACATCAGCGTATGATTTCTGCCGGCTCTAAGCTGTCTTAAGACTTTCCCTAATCAACTGAACTTTTTATAAGGTATCAAATACCAAGTCAGGTCCTACCACTGCGGCCTCACCTACTTTAAACCAACCTATGGGAGATCTACATCTCTTTCTCTAAAGTGCCTTAAATAGGGCCATCTGAATGCTGGAATGGTAACTGTTATTATGCGCAAACTCAATCAAGGTCAAGTGGCCATCCCAACTACCCTTAAAGTCAATGACACATGCCCTTAACATATCTTTCAAAGTCTGAATGGTCCTTTCTGCTTGCCCATCTGTCTGAGGATGGAAGGCTGTACTGAGGTGAACTTGGGTACCAAGACACTTTTGGAAGGCTTTCCAGAAATGGGAGGTGAACTGCGTATCTCTATCTGAAATGATAGATAACGGAACTCCGTGCAATCTGACCAACTTTTTAACATAGAACTTGGCATAATCCTCGGTTGAATAAGAGGTATGGACTGGTAAGAAATGAGCTGACTTGGTCATCCTGTCTACGATAACCCATATGGAATCATGCTGACAATGAGTACGAGGCAAACCCATCACAAAGTCCATGTTCACTTCTTCCCATTTCTATATGGGAATACTGAACTCCTGCATGGACCCACTAGGCTTCTGGTGCTCAATCTTAACCTGCTGATACGTTGAGCACTTAGCTACAAAATCTGAAATGTCTCTCTTTATCCCACTCCACCAATATACTTCCCGCAAGTCGCGGTACATCTTGGTGGACCCTGGATGAATCAAGTAGCGCTCACCATGCGCTTCTGTGAGAATCTGCTGCCTCAAGTCATCTACACCTGGCACACATAGACGTCTGACAACGCAATATACCATCTCCCCCTTGGAAGAAAACCTCTATCTTCTGATCTCTAATTGATTCTTTCAACTTAACTAGATTGGGATCTCTGTCCTTTTTCTCCTTCACCTCAAAAACCAAAGATGACTTAGAAATACTCTACACCCATACACTACCTTCTGATGAATCGACTAAGCGAACACCTTGTCGGGAAAGATGATGAACTTTCTAAACTAACTTCTTCTTATCATCTTCCACGTGAGCAACACTACCCATAGACATCCTACTGAGAGCGTCAGCCACTACATTAGCCTTGCCCGGATGATACAGAACACTCATGTCGTAGTCTTTCAGCAACTCCAACCACCTTATCTGACAGAGGTATAGGTCTTTCTGAGAGAACACATACTGTAGGATCTTATGGTCAGTAAACACATCAACGTGCACTCCATACAAATAGTGCCTCTAAATCTTTAAAGCAAATAATATAGCTGCTAACTCAAGATCATGAGTGGGATAGTTCATCTCATGAGGCTTAAATTGTCTAGAGGCATAGGCTATGACCTTACCTCTTTGCATCAAAACATACCTCAAACCAACTTTGGAAGTATCACAATATACCGTTAATCCGTCTGAACCATCTGGTAGAGTCAAAACTAGGGCTGTAGTGAGTCAAGTTTTCAACTCCTGAAAACTCTTCTCACAAGAATCTGACTATTGAAATTTGACTTTCTTCCGAGTCAATCTGGACATAGGGATGCAATAGATGAAAATCCCTCAACAAACCGTCAGTAATAGTCGGCCAAGCCCAAAAAGCTCTTGATATCTGATGGAGAGATGAGTCTGGCCAGTTTTTTACTGCTTCGGTCTTTTGGGGATCAACCCTAATGCCATCACCAGAAATGATATTGCTGAGGAAAGCTACTGACCTTATCCAAAATTTGCACTTACTGAATTTGGAGAACAGATGATGGTTTTTGAAAGTCTGTAATACTATTCTGAGATGGTCTGCATGATCATGCTCACTGCGGGAGTAGACAAGAATGTCATCTATGAAAATTATGATGAACATGTCCATGTACTGCTTAAACACCCGGTTCATCAAGTCCATGAAAGTTGCTGGGGCATTGATAAGACCAAATTACATGACTAAGTATTCGAAGTGACCATATCAAGTTCTGAAGGTTGTCTTCGGAATGTCACATTCTCTGACTCTGAAGTGATGACAGCCTGATCTGAGGTCTATCTTAGAAAAGTAACTGGCACCCTGAAGTTGGTCAAACAAGTCATCGATTATGAGAAGTGGATACTTGTTTTTTATCGAGATTTTATTTAGCTGATGGTAGTCTATACAAATTCTAAGGGAACTATCTTTTTTATGCACGAATAGAACTGGTGCACCCCACAGGGATACACTGGGTCTGATGAATCCCTTATTTAGGAAATCCTTCAACTGTTCTTTTAACTTCTTGAGTTCTGCTGGAGCCATTCTATATGGCGGGATAGAGATGGGCTATGTATCTAGAAAAAAGTTAATTTCAAAGTCAATTTCCCTTTCGGGAGAAACTCTGGGAAGATCTTCGGGAAACACATCTGGGAATTCATATGCTACTGAAACTGATTCAAGATTAGGGGTATCTGAACTAGAGTCCTGAACTCAAACAAGATGATAGACACATCCCTTAGATATCATTCTTCTCGTCCTAAGTTAAGAAACAAGCTGACCCCTAAGTGCTAAAGTACTACCCCTCCACTCTAGGATGGGTTTATTTGGAAACTAAAATTGGACAACTCTATTTTTGCAGTCAACTGAGGCATAGCACGAATGGAGCCAATCCATGCCAAGAATGACATCAAAATATGTCATCTTTAATTCTACTAAGTCCGCTGAAGTGACTTTCTGAGATACCATGACAAGACAGTTCCTGTATACCCGCCAGGCTAAGATAGATTTACCCACTGGGGTAGAGACTAAAAAAGGTTCTGCTAGAATTTCGGGACTGACTCCGAAGTCAACAGCTATATAAGGAGTCACAAAGGACAAAGAAACTCCTGGATCTAGTAAAACATAAACATGTAAATGATAAACTTGTAACATTCCAGTGACCACATCAAGAGAACTTTACTGATCCTGTCAGGACTGAAGTGTGTATAATCTATTTGGATACTGACTACTGGTAGCATTGGAAGCAGCACCCTGCTGAATTAGGCGACCGGTTGGAATGGACGACTGATGGGACTGGCCCTGGTGGTGCAACTCCCTACCTTTTTGAGCAACTACCCGACACTCCCGAATCTGATGGTCTGGCTTGCCACACCTGAAGCACACTTCACTGCCAGCTCTACACTCACCCTGATAGTATCTGGCATATTTTTTACATAGAGGATTTGTACGTGCACTGTTAACACTGCCTTAGGACTTAGGGCCTGGTGCCTTACCACTATTAGCATTTCTGAATTTAGGTACTGGGCACTGGCTGAAGAGGGTACTGAGGCTGAAGACCTCTGATAAAACTGAGGATGGTTGCCTCCTTCTGATATAGGCCGAGCGAAGTCGAAGCTACCTGTTCTACCTCTCTTATTCTCCATCTCTTTATCTTTCTTCTTAGTCTCTTTTATTTGCTGATCACGGACCATGAGCCTGGATATGTCCATCTTCTTAATCAATATTATGGTCCTACACTCCTTGGCCACATTGTTAGACACACTCGAAACAAACTTACTCATCTTAGATCTGCTATCTACTACCACATGAGGGGCGTATCTAGCTAACTGAGTAAACTTAAGAGAATACTCTTGCACTGTCATGTTGCGCTGCTTCAGATTTATAAACTCTAAAACCTTAGTTTTCCTCAACTCCAGTGGGAAGAACCTATCGAGGAAAGCAGTGGCAAACTCCTCCCATTCTATGTGCCCTGTATCTATGTCCCTCTCTGCCTTCCACTGCTTGAACCACGAGTGAGCCACATCCTATAACTGATATGTGGCCAACTCTGCATTCTCACTTGCAGTCACCCCCATAATATATGTAACCTTCTGCACCTGATCAAGGAATTCTTGTGGGTTCTCATTTGACTTAAACCCAGTAAACAATGGAGAGTTCATTCGGGTGAAGTCCCAAATTCTAGCTGCAATAGTATTGGCCACCGGGTTGGCCGGAATGACAACTGGGCATTCATTCTGGGCTGCTACTGAATTGGATAGAGTGGTAAATGCAGCCCTGAATTTTGAATGGGAGACATGCTCGTCCAGATGATCTGCCTGAACGGGCTGAGGAGCTGGCTGATTTCCTGTTCTTCTTTCGTTCTTCTTGGAAGGCATATTCTGTAAACGAAAGGAAGAAAAAGATTAGACTGAGAGTTTAATTTGATCTTATGCTCACTCGCATGACATGAATACTGAAAGAAGGGAAACTTTTCCTAAAACATCTCGTAGCCTTCTGTCTATAAGTGTGGTGCGTTACACACCCATGCATAAGACTCTACTTGATGCGGCTTTCAGACTCCCTAGGACTTTGTTAAACCTTAGGCTTTGATACTAAGTTTGTAATCCCCCGAGTCTGTACCCCGAATGCTACACGGTGCTTACGACCCCGAAGGACCATAAGCTAACCCATGACTGATATCTGCTGTGAGTACTAAATAATCACATGATAATAATAATAATAATAATAATAATAATAATAATAATAATAATAATAATAAGGAAATTAGGTTGAAGTTGCCATAAGGTTTACAACTGAAATAAATACTGAATACTGATAAATGAATACTAAAAACTGAATATCTGTCTGAAATACTTTAGTCTGAAAGCCTCTAACTGTCTGAATACAGAGTTGATAGGACAGGCCCCCAACTAACTCCGTCTACTAAATGTACTAAGCTACTGAAATACTAAAAGATAACATCATCCTCGATCTATAAAGACTCACCACTAGATCTACTGCTGATAATCCGGACTGTCAAGTACGGTCAGAAGACCGTGCGTCTGAACCTATGATATAAGACATCATAGCGCAAAAGAAAAGTATGTGTCAGTACTTTAAACATACTGGTATGCTAAGTGAGGCAGGATGATATGCATGAGTTTATATGTATGAACAATAACTGGCTGAGTAACATGATCATAACTTAATAAAAGTACATGCATGAATACGTAAACTGTACTAAGGTCATGATAACACTGAATACTGAGTTCTAAATACTGATTAACTGATATCTGAGTTTATTGATACTGTATTACTGATAGCTAAATGATTATTTTTTATAGTCCTAATTCTGAAGAATTGATTTGAGTTCTACACTAAACTGGGTGACTATATCTGGCAGTCCTGAATCTGTAGAACTGAACTGAGTTTTATACTAAGACTAAAACTAAAATTGAAACTGTAAAAAGTAATCATCTAACCGACATGCCCTTCTCCGAACAAATTGGGGTCTAACTTGTAACCCTAGTTGGAAGGGTGTCAGTACTGTACCACGGGTACTAACACTGGCTGTGTGGATCCACTATACTGATGTACTATATTATCCCGAAGAACTAAGGGTGTCAAGCCTGAACTGATGGGTGACCCCTGCGAGAATATCAAGCCTAAACTGGTGGGTGACTTCTCATATCCTACGCTGGCTACGTAGTTATGGAATACAGGGACTGCTACTAACGCCTCTGCCTATCTGACGGGGAAGTTGTCATCCTTGCACTCGCTCGGTGCTAAATCCTACTTCCAACTGAATAGACACTGAATTGATTTCTAGACTGCACTAGGCTTGATTGAATTGTTACTGATCGTGCTGTCTAACTGAACTGAGTTCACTGGGTTCCGTTGACTGTCGGAATACTACTGAGTTCTGTTAACTGACTGGGTTTACTTGAGGTCTGAACTGAATACTGAACTGAGACTATAGCTGGGTACTGAGTGCTACTGTTCGTGAAACTACCGGGACCGTTCTATAACTACTGTGGCTCTAGGTAAACAACTAGATTTTTGGGTATTGAATACCCCATGACTCAATAGCATGAAAAATAAAGCATACTATAACTTGAAAAGCATAACCATATGCACTTGTTTCTAACTCATTCCGAGAGACATTTCATCAAACACTTGTAAGATATGAACTTGCACATAAGCTAGCATGATATGATTTTTCCCTTTTAGTTCACACGAGCAATTCATCAAGCACTTGGGGAAACATAATCTATACACGTGATACTAAGCAACATGTAGGCATCGTAATTTCAAATCTCAATTTACAATTTCAAGGATTCAACATGAATTCACATGATACTACACACATGATGAATAATTTCACATGATACTTGTAATAACCCATGGATTAGAAATCCAAATAACATCCAAATCACGAATACATTCAAAATCCAACATGGAATTCACAAAATCATTTAACTTATAGTTTAAAAGAGTTTCTTAAAATCCAAAGGTGGAAGGAAACCCTTGGATGAACACTTCACATACCTTGAGGCTTGAATTAGTGAAGATTGATGATGCTTCCTTGAAGTTTGAATCCTGAATTGGAAGCCCTAGGATTTTGTTCTTGAGTGATTTGAGAATAGAGAATGGATTTTGCTCTAAAGTGGCCTAATCTCGTATTTTGGGGGTTGATATAAGGTGGGAAAAGACCTATTTACCCCTCTGAACGTGGGCTTTTAATGACTGAAAACATGTCCAATGACGTGCAACCCGACGCGTTGCGTCGTTGGGATCGACGCTATGGCCGGCATGCCGCGTCGAGTCTGCATCGGTTCACTGGAATTTGACACTGAAAGCTGGAAAAAATATTTATCAACGCGATAGGTGGCGCGACGCGTCGAGATCGCGTTGATCCACTGGTTTGGACTTCTAAACGTGTCTCAAACAATGTTCAAAAATTTTGAAACTCGTCCGAGAACGCCTACTGACATTCCGAATCATGAATCAACATAAAGATCGATATTTTAAGGTTATAAGGGTCATGAAATAGGATCGCCAACTTACGAAGGCTAAAATACTTCTAAGTATAAACACTTGGCTAAAATTTCTAAGTGTAGGACCCCTTTTCTAGCATTAACAGACTGGATTACGCTTAGGATTTTGCGGGGTCTTACAACTGCATGTATCTGCATGTGAGTTTCATTGTAATCGTTGGACACCAAACGACTTGAAAATCACTCAGCCATCAGCATTTTGTCCCCTTTGATTTCTTTTCAAATCAAGTGTCCCCTTTGAACTTTTTGGTAAAAAAAGTAGGCCTTTTGACTCCGGACTTATAAATTTACACTCTTAAAAAATATTAACATGCGTATAAATTAGGTGCTCTACCAACTGAGTTATAGCTTAATGTTTGTGAAACATATTGAATCAAACAAAATATGTGTGTCCTCACATAGACAAATATTTCATTTTCTAATCTGTTACACTCGCTTACGTTTAATCTCTTTGTAGATTCGAAAATTAAGTTTCACTTCTTGTTTGAAATTTGAAAACCTATAGTCAAATTGAAATAACAGGTTTAATATCATTTACAGTAACAAAAATACTTTTTAGTTGACGTCAAACAACTGAGAACCAAAATTTATACTGATGAAGTCAAAATTTTACTAAACAAATTCAAAATATATATATAAACCTCCTGATATTCTAGGTCCATTTGTGCTAGAATCTTACTGGAAAAGGAAATTTAAAAAGTCATTAGACACCAGGTTACTTGCAAATCGCTGGACACCGGCGACTTGCAAATCGCTCGGCCACCACCATATTGTCCCCTTTTATTTCTTTTCAAATCAAGTGTCCCTTTTAAAAGTTTTGGTAAAAAAGATAGTACGTCCTTTTGGCTCCAGACTCTTAAAAGGATAGTCCGGTGTACTAAAGCTCCTACTAGGTGCAGAGCTCAAGGAGCAAACCACGAATGTTTATTATACACAGTCTTATCTTGCATTTCTTCAACAAATTATTTACATGGCTTGAACCTGTAATCCTCTGGTCATATGACGGTAACTTTACGAGTTACTTTTTTTTCATTTTTAATAGAATAATTTATTGTTATAGAAAACTATATATAATATCTTTTAGATCACTATTTTTTTAAAAAAAAAATAAAATAAAATCATATACACCATATTAAATGATGTTACCAAAATTGGAACGGAAGGAATACTGTAACATAAATACAACTGGCAAATGATTCCAATTATCATGTGAAGTCTTTGCAGTTCATGGAATTGGAAGAAGCAACCATTTTTGTATTGGCATAGCAACAAGTTTTCCATTTTTAATTATATTTTTATTTTATAATGCTTATAAAGTTTGGACAAAATGTCATTTTGGGACCAAACTTTCCAAAATGTTTTTAGACTTTAGTACAAACACTTTTCCCAATAATGTAGAGCTGCATGGACACATACAGGATGCTATTCTTTACTACTACTACTTGTGTTAATTTTCACTTGTTATTATTTCGCTTTTTCTCTGCATAATTTTATAATATATTTTTTATCATATTAATCTGAGAAGGATCGTAACTTCTAGCATTTTTTTAATATAATTTTCGATTATTTAAATTTTAAATTTAAAAAAAATATATTATACAGTTTGAAATATTGATCAAAATTCATGCAAGTTGATCTTGAAAATCAAAATAATGACAAGTTAAAGTAAATGAATGGAGTAAAAATAATTAAAAGACATGAAATAATTATACAATTAATCATTTAAACACAAATGAATAGTTACTAGTTGCCACAAATAATGATTTATTTACAATGATAAAGTGACAAAAAAGATAAAAATGATATCTCAATGACATGAAAGTAAAATTTAAAGAATCTACTAGCCGTTTCGACTTGTAAACATCTTGTGAAAAGTTTGTCCCAACAGGACCTTTTTTAGCAACATGTTATATGCATTAACACTGTTTTTTTATTTTAAAAAAATACTATTAGGTAAAATTCTTACTATAGCATATACTATTACTATTATAAAATTCATTGAGTATTGAGTGTAAGATTATTATAATTATATAATAAACTTTTATAGTTTGATTTTATTCTGAACCCACGTATAACAAAAGCTTAATACATCAAACTGCCCTTTCCCATTGAATGTAAGAATTATTAACAGTGTCGTTCCATATAATTAAAAGTCTTTTTACAATTAATCCCAAAAAGATCAAATAAAAAAGTCCTAAAACACCCAAAGGAAATTTTAGTGGAGAATCTCTTTACTTATCTTTCCCATCATTTTTTTTCTTTTTATATGACCTACAATTTTCCGTACTCCAAAATCATTTTGAAAAGAAAATTTTCCATCATTAAAACACCTAGTCAGCATCGCACTCAATATTACTACTACTTATATCTTTATGGAATTAATAACGATTTAATTTAATTACTTATTTGGAGAAGAAGAGCCTATAATCACTTTGTGCCAGTAGGTACTTTTCAAGTATCTGAAATTCATCAAGATTTAAAACGATATAGCATATCTGATAGAAAATGACAATTCCTTCCAGAAAACAAATGTATTCAAGTTCTTTAGAAAGGTTCCAATCTAACCATTCGACAAGTCATCGATCTACTTACAAGGATCCGTTTGCTTCGGTCATATAATACTTATTAAATACAAAGAACAAAATTCATTTCGTGGCACCCAAGATAACTTATCACATCACTATGGTATAAATGGTGGGATAAGTTATCCTGGTGACCCGGTATTAACTAATACCTCCAACTTAACATGGGATAAAATAATCTTTCATTTTATCCTCGGAACTATTTATCCCTTATACCTCACACCAAACCACCCTCTGGCAAACTCAAAGCAGGGCAACAAAGTGGGTAAATATTTAGCCTTCTCTTGTACACTCTTGTTGAGGATTCTTAATGAACAATGATGTCTCAAGTCATAATGGAAATGAAAAAGTGACAACAAAAGACAAAGCGAAAAAGGAGTCAACTATCCTTACCTCCCTTCAATGAAAGATGCTTTAGCAAGAAAAGAAGAAAAGAGCTAAAGATGCTGAGTTACTATGTTAGGTGTTGTAAAATATTTTTACCACAATATAAGTCATTTGTAAGATAATTACAAGTGAATCGCTATGATTGTCAACAAATTATTAACTTGATAAAAATTAAAATTAATCTATTGTCGTATATACTAGGTAAAATTACACTGATAGCGTAAGTTATCGATGTAACTTCAATCCTTATTTTTCATGTGACGCTGCGAAAGATTCCTCCATGCATGCAACACAACAACATATTCAATGTATTCCCACAAGGTGGGGGTCTAGGGAGAGTAAATGTACGCAATCCATACCACTATCTCAGATGAAGTATAGAGGTTGTTTCCGATAGACCCCGGGTCCATGCATGCAATACATATCGATAAATAAAATTTGAAATCTAGACGTGACTTGTCAATACACGTTCTTCCAGCCTAACATCAGATGCTTTTGTTTCCTACTTAAAACTACCCATAACAAATTACATGCAATGCATCTATAGCATCAACGACTACTGTTCCTTCCATTATTGTTCTCATACAAGAAGACAAATGCTCCCTTAATATACTTCATGCCTCAACTCTCTTTATCATCATAAGAATAGATAAACCATCACTATTATTGAATTCTGGAAACATGAACATTCTGTCATGAAAACTAACTATAGCAAAGCCGAAAGCAAAAATAGTGCAATTTTTAAGGTCCTACACGAGTGCAACAACATTTTTGAAGTACTTTCATTTAAAAGCATGGCCTTGATGAAATAACAAAACCAATATAGTCAAGTCAATAGTAAGTGCCTAGAGTTGAGTCCAAATCATCTCCATTACTGATACAAACTTTCTCATACATTACAGCAGGGCTACATTTTAGTCCAGGATTTGAATATAAGTGCCAAAAGATAGCATATTGATCATTAAGAACATCCAACAACTAGCTTAGTCAAATCCAACGTCGATAAAATTGGCCAAACACATAAAATAAGAATTAGTTCATCTCATTCTATCCTAGTATATACAATAAGTGATTCCATTCATGACAATATAGCCACGCCTCCTTTTTTTTAAAATACCTCTTTCTCAGCAGATGCTAATGCTGTTGAGAAGTGAACCTTCAAATTCAATGGAGAAGACGATGACAGCAGAGCAGACCAATACTCATCTCAACTTCCTCATCTTATAACCCAAATCTCAAAGTGGTTTTTTAAGGCTGAAACTAGAGATAAGAGCCCTCAAGAAAGGGTACATGGAATCATACTCCAGCAGGCAGCAAGTTGCTAAACCTGAAGATGGATCAAACTCCTCACCATCACTGCCAACAAAATTCGAGACCATAATATATGACACAAGGAAGTACCTTGAACTAACTGCATGCAAAAGAAAACGAGAAATATTATGCAACACATGGAAAGTACTATGATGAGCACCTCTGCTCTTGGTATAAAACCCAAGTAGATATTATCAAGAACACTACATCAAGTAAACTTGGCAGATCATACACGACAAAAAAAGAAGGAAAATAACGAAACCTCCCAATAAAAAAGATTATTGGTCGCACCTCAGCAAAGGTAGGGACCCAGGGAGCTGCCATCGCTTTTGGCTTTCCTTCGTGGATCTCCGGTTTTCACCGCTACACACAAAATTCACTCTCCTCTTATTACTTCTTCAATTGTGTTGCTTGTAATGAATACTCCACATAGTACCAACATTTCATTTCATTCCAAATTTGGGGATTGGAAAGTTCCCTTGTGAAACATCAACCTAAAGGGACCTTCAATCCACAACAGAAGAAGTATCAAATAAGAATTAAAAAGAATCGAAGCACTTGACATATTTCCTAATATAGAAACCTAATAGCTTTTCAATTTCCAATCAAGCACTTCCAGATGAAGCAAAAGCATGCGCGTTCAATGTTAAGCAACGAAATAAATTCCAAAAACATCAGCCGCAAGTAAACGGATGATCATTATAGAAATCAGTTAAAGGTGAAACTCAGAATGGTGCAGCGATTGAACAGGACACTTATTTTAAATAGAGGTTTTATCTTTCATCCAATGCAAGTTGTTCTAGCTTTAGATATTGAATACTCTTCAAACATGTCCTTTTTAGCCTTTCTACGCACGCACACATAAACCTTACAAGTTCTCTTTCTTATAATCATTGTGCGGGGTGGGGGTGGGGGTGCGGGGTGGGGGTGTTGTACTTGTTACGACTTCCTTTATGGGCATGAGACTTGCACATAAATCCATTTTAAAGTAGCCATATTTTCCAACTCTTACTCATCATCTAAGTTGGAGAGGATCCTCCTAAATGAGATACTCAGTTACATGCAAAAAAAGATGTGCTTGGTCAGTTGGTCCAGTTCATTTACTTGTCATTGGTTCATTTACTTGCTTAATGACAACTAGGATCAATTTTATGACACAACTGAAAATGTTTAACATATGCACAAACATACATATGTTGACTGAAAACAAGAACCCAAATGAAGTACATGTTCGTGTATTACTTGATTCCAATGAGCCAAAATAATAATAATAAACAGAACATACAAATACCTTGAAATTTGGCATATCATTTGGTTACTTCTATTGCTTTCTTTATTGATGTAAGCAGTACTCCAGTATGGTTTGGAAAGTTCCATCCTTTTCCAACTAGCCTTGACCAGTTTCACTTCACAACTCCAGCACATTCAGGACAGCATAAACAATAGTTTACATCTTATGCTCAAGGATAGTGCATCTAATACACTTTCATGATCACATATCCAACTTCTCATAACGAGTTTGAGGCTTCACCCATGCACCAATAACACATTTTTTCTCCATCTCTTTGCGGGATAAAAATAAATCTCTAACAACAAACTTTTTCATGAAGGTTTAGAAGCTTCCAAGGTAGGCTTTCTTGTAACTTGTTCAATTGTGAACTCTGCTCCCAGTTTTGGGGTATATTTTCTGTATGAGGATCTATTTGAAGGGGCTTTTGATCTATGAAAAGAAGAATGTATACTTACTTTTACCAATCCATTCGATGTTTTTTATCTGTCACTTTAACCAAAAAAATTGCTCCAAAATATTTGTCATTTCAGAAACCAAAAAAGGGTTAATTTCTTTTTCCAATTCCACCACTACTACTCTAAGAGGGCGGATACAGTCAGTAATTAATCATTTGAGAAAGAGATAAGGGTAATTTAGTCACATGCCCCTTATGATTATGATTAATGCTAGCAAATGATTTTCTCAATGTGTGTGCCAAAATCTTAAACGATAAATAAAAAAGAGAGAGGAGCATAAGATAGTCCAACTGACTTCCATGAGGAGAAAATATTGATTTGATACCAAAACAGGCAGGAAAACATTTGTCAGCCATGCAGATACTGCTCCTTTATCACTGTAGAAATCAGGATAGATGCATGCCTACTTTTTCAAGGAAATAATTTAGAAAAGGAAAAAAGAGGTTGAACTAAATAAATGAAAACCTCCAGATTGCACTCATGAAAGCACAAAAATGTTTAATGCATCTGACCAGCCATGTCTTCCAAGGAACAGTCTCACTGAAATAAAGATACAGATGTCAACACCAGTGCATGCCATAACGTTCTTCGATGACATGCACATCTGATATTTCACAATTGTAGATAAAGGAATCCTCCAAATTCTCAACTGCAAACTCTGGGGCAGTAAAAATGATAGAACCACATGCATTTCAGCCGGCTACCTTTATTCCACCAATCTCATCAATCTTTGAACTCTTGTGCTGCAACATTTCAGCAGGTAAAATGACGGCACTATTAGTAAAAGGTGAATGTATGTTAAGTGTAGGGATTAGACTGCTCATGCAATGAGTTAATATCACAAAACTAGGGTTTGCAGATATATCTTTTTCCTCGATAAACAAGGTTCAAAATATAGTAAAGTCATATATTATATGAATCCAATATTTTTTAATTTACCTTGCTTTTCTTGTGTCTGTGGACACCGTTAAGATCCTCCTCATCATGCTTCCTTTTCTGAAATCATTTTAAGATAAAAGATCAAAATCAATAAGTTCTTTTCCCATTTAATAATGTGAAGGGTGATCTTTTACAATGAAACTAAATTGTTAAACACCACATGGCAAGAACTTTCATTTTTTCTTTTTTTGATAGGTCCCACCCAGCAAGAACTTAAAACAGAAAGAGAAGAACTACAAAGTCAACATCTCATTAAGTAGACCACACAAAATTCAAACCTGAGGTTATTCTTAAAGTAAAAGAGTGGATCAGACTTTTACCTAGGTAAAATATATGCACTAAACTAAACCAAATGACAGCGGACTCAACAACTTTTCACCTCAATAACTGAAAAAAGCCAAGTAGCAGTTCATTTCAAAGACCACGAGTCCGATCCCTAGAAAGCTGAACCCTTGTTTATCTCAATTTTTTCCCACTTGATCGCACAGAGGCAACTTATAACAAACAGGATGATGTACACATGGATTAAGTTATCAAGTACGAATGCAGGAAAGCAAGGGCAATAGTCAGCACAATGGTACTGGCACTGTTGCGAAATTTTAGTTTCATCCATTTTAAAAGATTCTATTCAGTTAAGAGAATGATGAACAAGTCTTCTAAACTTCTGAATATGAAACTAAGATGATGCTCAAAGTAACAGCATTCCATGAGAATATCATTTTTGAAACAAGATCATTAAAGTTCAGACAACAGCAGACCTTTTCGTGTTTCCTTGAATGCTCAGAACCAAGATCATGGTGGCCGCTTTTATCCTTCTTTTTTTCTTTGTCCTTGTCTTTACCCCGATCTTTATGACGATGTTTGTGCTTCTTATGTTCTTTGTCCTTCTCCTTGTCTTTATCCTTGTGTTTTTTATGCTTCTTCTCCTTGTCTTTCATCTCGCTTTTAGATTTTCCAGCTATAGTGGGGGTGCCTCTGTCAGACTATCAAACACCATGAAAGACCTACTGATCAGCAACTATTATGACAGGAAAAATCATTTTATGTTTCAGCACATAATTTGAGGAAACCCAATTCAAAAACTCCAACTTCAGAAATCATAAAGAATAAGAATGTTGCTTAGAAGAAGAAGAACAATTGGAGTTAAAGAAACCAAGTTCGAAAGAAGATATCTTACAGGAGACAAACTGATTGGAGCCGTATCACGTAGCTGGAAGGCTTGTCCAAGGATATCTAAGTCAAAGGGCTGGATGCGTGAACTTGTCTCTCTTGAAAAGGAAGTACCCTGAGTTAGCTGATCCAACTGCATCTCCTCGCCTTTCCTAATTTCTGTGTCTCCAACCACATTATGAAGATAATGTGTATCGGAAATTGATAGCGGAAGAGACCTCTTACCAAAGAACTCATAATGAGGTAACAACTTGAAGTGACTAATAAGGTCACGAGCACCTGTGAGTTCTATTGGCCCTAACAATATATTTGGACCAAATCAACAACAGTCATAAATTACAAATATCTTTATTAAATATAAACACATTTTAAAAAGGAGAACAATATTTTGCAAAGCTCATTCCCTGACAAACAACTATTCCACATAAACAATATTTTGCAAAGCTCAGTCCCTGACAAACAACTATTCCACATTTAGATCGCAAAGATTTAGAAGCAACACATCCTTTTATCAAAAAAATGGATGAAAGCAATTGCATCACTGTAAGCAGAATAAGTCAGCATAAATGAGTTGGCAATGAACAATAACTTTACCTCCTAAAGTAAGAGCAAAAGCAATAGGACTATAAAACAAAATTTCAACAGCAAATAAATTCACCAACGGGAGTCAGAGAAAGAATATCAATCAATATGTCACATTCAACTTGGATATAAACCTAAGGATGCAATAGAGAACATTATTTATCAACTGCATTCTAGTCATATGAGTAGACATGTAGCAGTCAACATGTGTAACAAGCAAGGATATTGTATGTTCCTATCTTTATTTTTGGAGGGGAAAGGTAAACATGTAAAAGTCTCACCTCGTCCAAATTTCTTGCTGTCTGGATCCATCAATTAGCGTCCAGTGTATGGAGTAGATTTTTATTTCCTGGGAAGTATCGATAGGTGAGACAAAATCCAGAAATATCTAATGCAGCAAAAGTCAATCTACTCATAAAACTAAAATGCAAACAAAATGGCATTGGAGAAGAACAATTGGAGAATGTAACCACAATACAACCATAGTGCAAAATGAAAGTACTAACAGAGATCATAAACCTTGCCAGTATCATTTTTAAATAATAAAATACTGCACCTAACACTAACAGAACAAAAGACAGTTTTTATCTGTTCAACTAGAGAAAACCTACTATATGAACGGACAGAGAGATCACTTCACATCCCATCTCTGTACCTCTACTATCAAGTGGATAGGGAGGTCTTATTGAAACAAGCATAGATACATTAAAAAGAAAAATGAACTAAATACTAATCTAGGAAAAAGAAAAAGAGCAAGTACCCAGAATGATCCTAAGAATAATGTCTCCCAAGAATCGTGTACAATGGCGTCCAATGCCATCTAGAGTGCACGGTATCTAAAGAAATTGTGTATAACGACAGCCAGTGTTATCTACTGCACTAAGTCCAATGTCTCCCGATAAATAGTGTATAATCAGCCTAAAGATCAGTTTTTTTCCCAACCAGCTAGGTCACAAATGCAACTCAAACAGTTTTTTCAGCCTAAAGATCAATTTTTTCAAACAGTTACACTTCACAAATGCAACTCAAACAGTTTTTTTCAGCCTAAAGATTAGGCTTTTCAAACTGTTACTTCATAAATGCAACTCAAACAGTTTTCTCAGCCTAAAGATTAGTTTTTTTCACAGAGTCACTTCACCAATGCAACTCAAACAAACATTTAGATCCTTGACAAGACTGAACAACAAAAATGAAAAAGGACAAAAACTCAAACTTTTGGCTCGAAAAAATATAAGGAGAGAACTACAACTCAACTTACACGCGAGAACTATTAACAACCACAACAACACAGCGAAAGTAATAATTAAACAGTATAAAAATCAATAAACTCCCACTTCCTAACAGAGATCAAAAAAAAGAAAAAAGCAACTAGGTGATTCTTTCCATCTATACCCTAGATTTAGTTGAGAGGTGGGCAAAAGCAGGCTCGGACACCAATGTTATCGAAATAAATAAATAAAATCCAATTACCGCTTTGACCAATTAACTCGGAAAAAAAAATGATGCAATTACAATTTGAAGAAATAAATCGAATGTAAATAATCGAATCTAGGTGCTTTGGGTTTGGAAAATCACCGTAAAGCTTCGTATAATTGAACTGATAGGAACCCTAATTTTGCAATTTCGCCGGAGTTGAAAAAAGAAACTATTGGTACCAATTACGGCGTATTATTGTTTATAGTGATATCCTGATTTTTATGGTATATTTTTTAAATTTCTATTTGTAGCATATTGACGATAATTGCCCTTATCTGACCGGTTTTTGAAGGAGTTTTTTGTCATTTCAGTACTTACCAAAATTAGGACCAAAAATTCCGGGGGATTCTTCAAAGTATATAGTTTTGACTTAAAAGAAATTCCATTAATGTAAATAGCTCTATCTCAATTTATATCACGTAATTTAGTAAAAAAAATTAAAATTTATGATTTAAGCATTAAAGATGATTTTTTTATTTTGACTGATAGGAGCCCATAAAGAACTCATGCCCACTGAATTTATCATATTCGAAAATCTTGATCACTACTCATGAACCACGATTGCACGAAGAAGGCGAGAGGCACGACTCACCTTTTGGTTCACCCAGCATATGAAATGCAAGGGGCGAAAGACAATGATCTATATTATTATTAAAAGGAGAGGACAAAGCCTCTCCATTAAACCACGTGGAAGCATTACATATTGACACATGTCAGTTTAGTTAATTAGTTAGGAAATAGTTGTTGAATCAGTTGGTTTAAAAATTTTGAATTCAAACTTTCAATTACTTAATTTTATATTCATTTATTATTTTTAAAATATTAAATTTAAATTATCACTTAATTTACAAATTTTAATTTTTTGTCTCGAATTTGGTATATTAGTTGGTTATAATTGCTACCCTTTATACTATACAAGGAATTAGTTAGGTTAGTTATGACATATTACTTATACTTTTTAAAATATTTTTAATTTTAAAAATTGCCATAGCAGCTTTCTCATAAGTAGCATATCCTGTATTTATGTAAAGTTCAAATTCAAATATTGGATAACATGACAGCATCTCAGCAGATGCACATTTCCCTCAATATTGGGTTACTTTTTTAAAAAAATATATATATATTTTTAACTTTTTTTTTTATAAAAAAAAATATCACACTATATAGTCAGCAGTTTAACATAGGTGTTAGTACACAACTACTCTTCCATCTTATCCATAACTTCCCCTATTATATCTCATCATCCAAAACCTGTCCTACTTTCATATAACTTCTTATATAGGGTAAAATATTTCAATTATGCAAATCTCTTTCAACATTCTTCAAATACTGACGTCTTCTTAAAAAAATTATCAGAGTTCATCAGCAATATCACAATTCAAAAAATGCTATGAAAAATACTTATCTTTGCATTAACCAGACGTTTGAATTTGACAAATATCGCCTTAATCGTCGCAGTTATTCTATTATTCAGGTACTTATGTTTGAATTTTTCTCTTTGTGTGGATTATATACTTTCTAAGTTAGAAATTGTTGTCTATAGGCATGCGTTGTTGTACTATATAATATTGACTTTGATGTTATGATTCATCAATGTTGTTGGTTATTTTTTGTCTGTTAAATTATTTTTCTGAGAGAATCATTTCTACATTGTGAATGGTTGGATGTGTCATTGGATTTCAAAGTCATACTCTGTGTGTTTGATTTCTCACAAGTGGAACTGCAATCATTCGGTGAAATATGTAGAAACATTCTTTGACTCATTCTGTGTATCAGGACGGTTCAAAGCTTTGAATTTTGTGTTTTGGCAATTGATTTTTGGTGTTGCTTTTGGAGTTTGGAACTAAGATCGAAATTGGTTGCTTTTTAGAAGCAACAGGGCAATGCAGTGACTGTTGCTCTGTATTATCATTCGGGAAATGTCAGCCCGACTGGTAATGGGGAGGTTCTGTCATGGTGCAATGACTTCTGTCAGCCTAATTTAATCATTTTTCCTCTAAGACATGTTTTTTCTCTGTTAACTCTTTTCATCTTTTGACTATCTCATTAGATTATGAAGATAATAAAACACATTAATGGAGTAGATTTTCATAAAATCATCAAATATGTGATACTAGAAAGGGAAGTAAGCAAGAAACTACTGATTTTTTCTCCCAAATATATTTAGTTTGTACTGTTGTTGCTCTTTTTGCGTCAAATTTAAGTCTGATGTAAATTTATCAAGTTATGCTCTTAAATTTTGAAGGTTCTTGAGTAGTATATTACTAATTGGGGGAGAAATCTACAGATTGATTTTAAAATAAGAAGTCTTCTAGTATAAATAAAGTATATTACTGCAGTTTGAAGGTAGATTCTTTCTCTTATTTTGTCGGTTGAACTTACTATATAGTAATAGATACGAAAACTTTATTATTTTACATGTTGAAGAAGAAGCACATAAGTGTTGCTTAATGATGCCTCAAAAATCGAAGTTATTATATAGTAATAGATATGAAAACTTTATTATTGTACATGTTGAAGAAGACACAGATAAGTTTTGTTTAATTATGCCACAAAAATCGAATAGGTAACAGATTTTCTACCCAATTGTGGATAGCAGAAGCATTCGAAAGAAGAAATTGAACAAACGAAAAAAAGAAATAGTGAGAATTTTCAGGTATTGTGAATTTTATTTCTTCGCAAGTATTTTATCGTTCTTTGTTGAAATTATTGTATTGTAAGCCTATGGTTTTGTACATTTTACTTTGGATTTTGCAATTCAGTAATGTTTTTTTATTATATTCTTTGTTTATTTGGAAAATCCTTTTTTAGGGTTCTTGGAATTTGGAATGAATTAGAAGCAGTATTCCAATGCAGCAGCTACAGCTTTGTACAACTACCTGGGCAATGCCAGCCCTGCTCATGATATGGGCGACATGCTTTCATTGCTAAGTTTCTTCAGTTTGCACATCAAAATATTTGTCCCCTCAAACTCTAATTTTAACTATCTTTTTTATATCAAAATTAGTTTTTCATAAGAGGAATACATATAGTGGAAGATAGAAAATCGGAGGCATTACAACAGAAAATTGATCATGCTTACTTAACTTCAAAGGTTGTTGTAGGAAGGTACAGGTTTTTCTCCAATTCTCCCTTTTCTCTTAATACATTAAAGTTTTGAAGATGGTTACAACTTACCTACTTATCCTTTTTTGTCGTAATTGAAGGAGTTCTCAAATACGCAGTATTGCATTTCTTAGGTCACCTAATTTTGAGTATCTGTATTGATTTTCTGGCTCAAGTATTCTTAGTTGTTTATGTAATCAATGATCTACCGATGAGCTCATCTTTGAAAGCCTTGGTATGGTCCTTGCCATCAAATTAAAATAACTGCTTCTCTTTTGAGGAAAACGTTGTTCCGATTAGTCTCATTCATGTGAATAGGTTCCTGCTCTCTTGCACTATTACATATATATCAATTTTGCACAGTTGTTGATTAATAGACTTGCCTATGCTAATGCTATCATTCAATTTACAGCTTACTATGTGGTTGTTGATGAGTTACTTAGAAGACAATTTGCAATAGTCTTTTTGGAGCGTGTTAAGATGATTTTGGGTCAAACTATGGGGATGAAAACGTTGTAACAACTCGTCCAAATAACCTGAACAAGAAATTCAGATAATTTAAAATTAAAATTTTCTTTAGTATTATGTAAGGGCAGAAGGCAGATTTTTCTATTAAGTCATTTAATTACACTACTCTCTTAAATATATTCCTAAGTTTATGAAGCATATGCAGTATTGTGCTGAATATCCTGAAGAAGTAATTGTTGCGTTCTATGACTTTTTCAAAGTGGGAAAGATGCCAGTCAGCGACACTGAAATTGGTGAATCGCATATTGCTAGCACCATCTATGCTACTTTGCCACTGTTTTTTTCACTAACACCTTTAAGATTGAGCATTTCTCCAACCCTCCCTCTGTGTTCTTGTGGGTGTTCAATCAAATTCCAAGCTCATTTTAAAAGAATCACATCTTTTATGTCTTTATAGTGTTGAGGAGGTCAAGAATGGCTGGAAAAAGTTGAGTTTTGGGGTTGGAACTCAGAAAACGGTGGAGCTGCATCAACAAGATTGTAATAGCTGAGAAGTACATGAAGTATAAGGACTCTAAACAATCGGTTAGGGTTAGAGTTAAAGATCTTCTTGATTGAATGATCCTTGAAGAAAGCATAGACCAAATAATTTTGATTGATAAGACTGGATCTATAATTAAAATCACGAAGCACTACTATTATGTCGGAACATTTTTAAATCTTTAAAATTCAGCCATTTTCATATTTTTAATTTATTTATGGTCCATTTTATTTGCATCTATTTGTTCTTCTATGGTTGGTTTCTTAATTTTTGGAGATTCGATAATGTTATTCTATATGAAATAGTAAGCCGTGTTTACTTGGATTACTACTTAAGGTACATCTTACATCTATATAGTTTATATAATTTGCATATTTGTTTACAATTTTTTTTGTTTCATTTTAATTTCCTTATTAGTTATTCTGTGTTACTTTTCTCATAATTGTTTTAGTATAATAGTCATTGTTACTATGACTTTTGTTTTGATTAAACTTCAATCGTCAATAAATTAATGAGTTTTCTTTATTCGACGTGCAACAGTTTTAGATCAAATTATATAAGAAAGATAATTTTTTGAAAATTTATTTCTTTCACCAATTAATCATTTTTTCTTGATTAAAAAAAAGTTAAGATATGATTTGGGAAGCGATATCTACAAGATAGTTTTGTATTTATTGTGTTCGAGACAAAACATAATACCTATGGCATTTGAATGTAAATTAATTTTAGGAGGTTTAAATTTTGAGATTTCAATAAATTGTATGGGGTATAAATCAGCCACAATTAATAATGCAGTATGAAATAAAACAGTTATTTTGATAATGATTGTACATGATAAAAGTGTTGGTGGATTTCTTTCTTTGAAGTTATCCGCTCATCACGCGGGTACGTATACTAGTTGAACTTAATAATGCTAGGCATTAGGTGTGCAACTCGAGAAATCGACTTCGAACAAATTTATATTGCACTAGCCCCATGACCGAGATGACAACTAAGTCAGGACGTTACTGCTCAAGCAATGATCTAACCTAACTCACATGCGAAACACCACTCACATGTCGTACATTAAATACTTCGATATTAAAGATGAAATTGGTATTTTAAAATTATATTATTACTAAATTTAGAAGTGGATTAAGTATTTCTTTTTAGACTGCCTCAAAAAGAAAATACATTTTTATATTGAGATGGTGATAGTAATTTTTTAAAATTATTTCTCAGTTGAAAACATAGATAATCTATTTTAACACAAAGATAACTAACTGAACTTACAACTCAACAAATGACATATAAGTCAAGTAGTGTTTAAGAGCCCGTTTGGCCATGAATATTTTTCCCTTTTTTTTCGAAAAAAAAAATTGGAGTTGAAAATTATGGTGTTTGGTCATGAAACTTTGAAAAATAATTTCGGAAAAAATTTTCGAAAATGGAAAATAACTTTTTGTTGTTTTCCCTTTTTTTCCACTTTCAATTTCAACTTTCATTATTATTACATATAACCCCAATCTTTAAATTTTTACACAAACCCCTTTTATTAATTAAATTTCGTGATTTTTTTAAAAAGACTAAATTCAATAAAATAATTAATTCAAGTAAAAATAATTAAGAATTTCATCAACAAATTTAAGAATATATAAAATATATTTATATCTATCAATCATATTTATCAAAATATATTTTTCTCTATTTAATTGATTATGGTTAGATAAACTTATTTAGTTCGTGCTTGTGATATTTTTATTCAAATTTTAGAAGAATAACAATCATAATAATTAGTTTGTTGTTAATTCTTTTATCAATTGAAGACATATAAATTATTTTCTCAACATTTGG
>NC_061116.1:225276870-225295000 GCF_002878395.1 Capsicum annuum | reverse complement strand
TATATATTTATATCTATCAATCATATTTATCAAAATATATTTTTCTCTATTTAATTGATTATGGTTAGATAAACTTATTTAGTTCGTGCTTGTGATATTTTTATTCAAATTTTAGAAGAATAACAATCATAATAATTAGTTTGTTGTTAATTCTTTTATCAATTGAAGACATATAAATTATTTTCTCAACATTTGGTTGTATGTTAGTAGGTAAATTAGTAGTTAGGTGATTTTGATAATTTTAAAAGTTTAGGGCATAAAATTATATTTAAATTTTTTTTTTCAAAAGTCTAAAAAAAATTTCAAAAAAACATGGTCAAACACAATTCCAACTCCAACTCCAACTCCGAAAAAAAGTAATTTTCATGTCCAAACGGCTACAAAAAAAAATTCAAAAAGGACCGCACTTAATGTCAACCAACGTTATTTTCAAGCACTCTCCGCCATTATGGAATTCTTTTGCTATAATCTCTAGAATAAAAGGTCAGTGGACTGAGGGGTTAGTATTGATTATTGCCGATCGCCAAGATATCGTTGGTTGGTATTCACACCTGATCCACTGTCTGCATTTACTACATTCAATTTTGAAAATTGAATCAAGAATTATAACCTCTCGATCGTACGTAATCAGCCTTATGATGTGCCTGACTGGCAAGTCTGCCGTCTCCATGGCTTTTCCCTTTTCAGGCAACTCCTGAACCCTTTGAGTGTCGATTTTAATTTGGGTCGACTTCAAGGCTCTACACTGGTTTTTCATTGCATTTCCTCAAGAGCTGTCATCGTATTATGCGTTTATCTTCAACACATACCTGAAGTGTTAAACGATTGATATCATAAATGACCTATTAAACATTAACAAATTTCATAACTAGAAATCGTAATATAACTAAATAAATATTACTTTACATCTTACAAAATCATGTAAATTAATTATTTATTTAAACCGTAACCTATAAATAATAAATCATTTGAAAAATACTTTTTGAACTCTAAGATACCATATTGAAAATAAAAATCACTTGTAATCTATCTTAATTCAGATACCATATTTAAAATTAAAATCACTTGTAATTTCCTAATAATCTTGGATTAGTATGCTATTAATTGGTAAAAACTTAGTTCAACTTAACAAGGATACTTAGGGCTCGTTTGAGATTGCTGTTACAAAACTGCTTATTTGAGAAACACTTTTATAAAATGGCTTTTCAAAAAATTATTTTAAAAAAATAATTTTGTGTTTGGTAAATTCATTCGAAAAGTGTTTTTGATAATCAAATTATGTTTGGATAATTTTTTTCAAGACGTGTTTTTTTGAGACAAATGACCAAAAAGGATAACCTTTATTACTAAAATCAATTTATAGAGAAAAATTATTTTAAATATCTATGTTAATATTTTTAATTATTTTTTTTATTTAATTAAAAAGTACGTGCTCGAAAATTTCCAATCAGTATTTATATACATAAACACATTAAAAAAATTAAATAGTCATATATTACTTAAATAATTTAATTATTACTTAAAACATCAAACAAAAATGAATACAAAAGTTATTTCATAAATTAAATCACTAAAAGTTAGTAAACACTATATTCATGCTTACAAATATCTAAATGAGATAATATTTTTTATTTGTTACCTTTTCTTTTGGATATATTTTTACCGTTTCAATTGTAAAACTAAGTAACCAAATTCATATATGTAGACAAATATTTAAAATAAAATTTTATCTATTATTTGTTATTTTTTAAATATATTTTTACAGTATCAAAATTTACTACGAATAAATAGTCATCATATTTACATATATACACACTATATTTTAACAAATATGTCACTTTTCATAAATTATTTATTTAAAATTAAATATTCGAGAAAAAATTTATATGTGATGTCAAAATATAATCTTGTAACGTGATTTATCTGTCAATTGTTATCATTAATAATAATAAAATAATTTATATATTCTTTAATCATCATCATTAATGATATTTTCAAATTTATTTTTTTAAAAAGTTAAAATAAAATAACAATAAATAAATCTTAAAGAATTATGATGTAAATATGAAATGTAAAATTTAAAAAATCAAACGTTAATCAAACTTGTAAAATATGTTAATTAATTAATAAGGTATATATATGTGTGTGACAGTGATAATTTTGTCATCAAAAAATAATTTTTTTACTTCTGGTTGTGTTTTTCTTAGAAGCAGAAATTTTTTTGTGCTTATTTTTAAAAACATTTTGTAAGTTTATCAAACACTTTTTTTTTAAATGCTTTTTTTTTTTCTCAAAATAAGTAATTATTCTGGGAAATCAGCAATCCAGGCTATTGGTCTGAAACATTCCAGAAATTAACTTGCTAAAATCTTCCTCCTCCGTTAACTATCCCAACTCCGCCGTCTTCCGCCGTCAACAATCCCAACTCCGCCGGCCTCCGCCATTATCGGAGACTGTATACAAATTGTAACACAAAAAAAAGTTGTCTAGTGCAATGGCTTCCATTACAATCAAAGCAATTTTATGTATCCAATTGCTAGCTTTCCTTATCGGAGTTTTTGCTGTTATCGGAATCAACGCCAGTTGGGAAGAGGAGGAAGGAATGCTACGAAAGCGAACCGGACATCACAAATTGTTCGATTACTTTAAGCTATCTCTTTTATGGCCTGGTACGGCTTGCCGGGATACTACTCGTTGTTGTTCTTCCAATGCCTGTTGCCGGTACTTCTCTCTCTTCTTCTCTTATATCTCAAATGATTTTTTTGTACAACTTTAATAACCTGTTTGGTCGAGCTTCTGAGATCAGCTTATTTTGAAAACTGTTTTTTCTAAAAAGTAAGCCGTTTGTGTTTGATTGATAAATTTCAAAAATATTTTTGAGCAGCAATTACCGTTTGACCTAACTTTATAATTTGTTTTAATTGAATTTTTCTCAACTGTACTTTTGGATAAAATTGAACTTTTTAAGCTTTCAGCTTTACCTATTCCCCAAAAAAACTTATTTTCTCCCGAAAGTTTGGTTAAATACCTCCTTTTTTTTTTTTAAAAAAAAAAAGTACTTTTGACATTCCAAAAGCTTGATCAAACAGTGTATTAGTCAGTTAGGTGGTTGGCAGATAGTAAAATTAGAGAAATGATAATGAATTCACCAGATGGAGGCAGGGTAATTGTCGATTGATTGCTTCATTTTGCCTCTTTTTCCTTGGGGTGTAAAATTCTGTCATGTCTAAGGAATTTTATTGATTAAGCTAGTTGTGTGTTTGTAAGGATTTCATGAGATTTGAAGGCAGAGGGTTACCTGTTTTTGTGTGTGTTTTTTGTCAGGGCGAACTCACCATCTGTATTCACGATCCGTAAGTGGTATTTCAATTAGGAAGAACGTATTCTTATTTTGTTTGTCATGTTGTGCAATGTGAGAGCTAGAATTGAATAAGGTTTCTTGTGCTTCAGATGGACTTTGGGCTGATTACAACGACGGAACTTGGCCTGCGTGTTGTTCTGGCTCTGAATTTGATATGAATCAGGTATATTGCTAACCCTTTTCCCCGAACCCTCATTTATTTCTGTGTGGACTGTTTGAAGGAAGAATTGACTGGTAGAACCGTTAATGATTTGTTAAAAACCCGAACCACACACTCTCATGGATTATGTATTTAGATACAGTTAGAATGTTAAGCCCATCAGTATCTTTGTTGGCAAGCTGCTTAGTGTAATATATTTAATATGAGCATCTTCAAGTTCTTGACAGAATGATCTGTGATAATTTAGAATATTGAGAATTCTGCAGATGAGGCTGAATAAAGACGCTTATATCTGTTCAACTACAAGGCACATCTGTTTTCTTCTGCATATTTCTATAAATCTTCAGTAGCACTGAGTCTGAAACATTTTGTTTTTTGAGCTTATATATCCATTCATTCTGTAGATTTCATCATTGCTCGAGATGTTGAAGAAGTACTGGCCTTCTTATAATTGCGGGGCCGCCTCAACTTGTCACGGTGGAAAAGGAACATTTTGGGCTCATGAGGTGGTTTTCATTGTTACTTGTACTAATGATTAATAAAGAATTCAATACAATCCAAGGAACTAACACGTCCTTGTGTTTCATTTGTGCTGACGCTGGAGATGTTCTTTTCCAGTGGGGTAATCTCTCTTTGCCTTATTTTATATTCAATTATATATATATATATATATATTGCAAGAGAACTGATGGATTTGAGCAAGATCTTTGATTGAAGTGATAAGCAAAAGTTTTTACTTACTAGGAGGATGTATAAATTATGAACTTTTGAAGTACCTTATTGCTTACATCTTCTAACAATATCGGTTGCTTCTAATTACATTAACATTTTACAGTCCTTGTACATCCTCATTTTACATTTTTTTTTTCACAAGTCAAAAATAAAATAAGAAATAGAAAAAATATCACAAATGAAAGTTTGCGGTTAAGGCCAGTTTGTTATGTTATTTTCTACTAAATATGGGACAAATTTATCTGCATTTACCCTGTCTCTTGTCTGGCAGCCAAAATGAACCCTTAAATTACTTCAGATGGATAATGTTGTCCTTTAACTTCTGAAACGAGCACCTAACCCGTAATGTGGAGGATATGAAGAGGATAAAATAGGGTCTTATCTATTGAAATGTGAACCTTGTCTTGAAAGAAGATAAGTGTTTTTGATTTGCATGATACATGAATTTGGTTAGTTTATGTATTTAGGATATTAATTTAAGGATACTTGTTTTTGAGAAAAATGGGAATGAACAGAATTAAGTGATGGTACATGTACACTAGGTATATTTGACCCCAAAAAATTAGATACATGGTAAGATAGTCCTACAAATGCCTATATATTACAGCCATTTTTGATAAGCCAAAATGTAAGTCAAGTAGGAACTCCACTTGTCTTTAAAGAGAATCATTGATTGGAAAAGCAAGTAGAGTGAAGTAAAGAAGAACCATTTCCACCACATGTCTTAAAGAGAAAATGAGTGATCGAGAGTGTTCCTCCCTATTTTCCAGCATTACCAACTGCAACCTAAAGTTCAAAGTTTTGTGTTTGTTTCACTTGTAAATATTTGATACAGACAAAAGTCAGTCTGGTAGATGTTTTATTATATGTTGTGTGATCTTTCATAATTTTATGTCCTTGTTCGCAGAGAAACACGGGACATGTTCTTATCCAGTTGTCCAAGATGAGTTTGATTACTTCGATAGGACTTTGAATGCTTACTTCCAATTTAACGCCACCGTAAGTTGATTGTGATCATACTTATTTACTCCAATAAGCTTTTCCTTTATATTTTCTATAAGATTCAATTTTGAGTTACTTATTTGCATAATATTAGTAGTGGGACCAAGAAATTGAGTAACTTGGTTATATATTATGTCAAAACTTAAAATAAAGTATGCTAATATCTTTCCTACGAAATTTGTCTTCGCCTATGCAAGCTTTTAGATGGATGATCGTCTACAATATCAAATATACAAGCTTGTGGTAACATTTACAGAAGCCTGCTGGAATTTATTTCATAGCAATAACTTACTGTTTTTAGAGTATCCTTTGTCAGGATGCAAAATATCATAGCAGTTGGACTTTATCATACTGAAAAAAAGTGAACACTTTCTCTCTTGCGTGCTGAATTCTTTCTTAATTGAATCATAACTTCTGGATATGTTAAGCATTGAATTACTTAATATTGTTTTAGCATTCCATGTTAAAATGTTTTTTTCTTTTTAAAAGGCCGCTGCAACTTTATTTCATTTGGTTGAAAACTTCTATGTTTTTCCTCTTTGTAAAGAATTGATCTTGGGTCTAACTCAACCTCAAAAGATAGCTCATAAGGGGAGGATTGCCCAAGTCCATATAAGGAGACCAATTCCCATTTCTTTTCTAATGTGGTGGGACTCTTAACACTCCCCCACACGCCTTGGCGGAGCGTGGACAATAATATGGGGCCCAACATCGGTGAACAAAGAATTGGGATACCATGTAAAATTTGGTCTTGTGCCTAATCACTCCCCAAAAGCTAACTCATGAGGGGAGAATTGCCCAAGTCCGTATAAGGAGACCAATTATCCATTCCTTTTCTGATGTGGGACTCTTAACACTCTTATACTCGAATAATTGCATAGTGTGTTTGCCTGGTAGTTGACTGCCACTGATGTACTTAAGAATTGAACTTAACCAGGGAGTTCTGTTTGAAGCCGGGTATCTACCGTCAAATTCTGAGAAATATCCACTGGCAGGGATTATTTCAGCCATTCAAAATGCCTTTCATGCAACTCCAGAGTTGATATGCTCAGGCGATGCGGTGGAGGAACTTCGAATATGCTTCGATAAGGATTTCCAGGTTGGTTCTTTTTGATCCTCTAATGAATCATTGCAACATTTGCTTAATGCGAAATTACTTGATTTTATAAGGTGATATAAATGGCCTCATTTAAGATGTCTGTCATTGTTTAGGTTACGACATCAGTTATTATGTCCATCAATAGTGCACTCCTCGTTTGTTGCTAACTTCTTTCTTTGTCCAAATCTAACCTGTAGATACCATGAGTGTTCAATTTAGAGATGGGCGATTTGTACTTACTTTTCAAGTTTGTTCATTTTAATTCTTATATGTTAGCAAATAAAATGGACATCTTAATTCTAAATCTCTGCTTGGTTGATCTTACGTCTAATTGTCTTTTGCTTAATTTGATACCAAAACCTGTCTAGTTGTATATTGTCAGATTATCATCCCCAAAACTTCCATTTTGTAAATGGCCTCGTTTAAGGTGTTACATTGTGTAGTGTACGGCATAAATTATTATGTCCTTCAATAGTGCAGCAAAGAAACGTGGAATAAAATTGGATGAAGACCCCGAGCCTATCTCTTACTTTACTTGATAAAATTGCCGCTATGAGGAACAGGTTTTTTCAACTAATTTAATTTAAATTTTTTTAAGTAAATAAGATAGATTGAAAGTGAAAGAATGATTTATAGTCCCATTATAATACTAGTTAAATCCATATCAACCAAAATAATCTGATCAAATTTGTAATCTGATTGATAGTCGGAGAGGAGAGAGAGGGATGATCTTTTTCGGGAAGAAGACGAAGATGCTTGAAATTTGGCAGAAATAAAGTGTATATAGTTAATAATTTGAATTGTGTTAAAGACTTCGTTACACATCCGATTCATTTCTAACTCACTCAGAGCTTTCATAAATGACAAAACGAATGCACTTAATGGACTGAATCTGCATGGTTAAGATTCAAACTTAAAAAACAAAACACACTTAATGGGCTGAATCTGAATGATTAAGATTCAAACTTAAAAACACACATACTTAATGGGCTGAATCTGCCCATTAAGGCAAACCAATGAGGCCTTAATGTGGCTCACATGTTAAGTGAATAACATATGGAAGCTGCCTTAGTGGAAGTAAACAATTAATTATGAGTCCCTAGGACAACCGTATTTTATGGAGAAGCCCCTAGGGTTAAAATTGTAACTAGGAGTCCCCAATCTACCTATAAATATTTGACTGACATCTTTCGTGATAGACAAATGTTAGAAGACTCTAGGGTTTATTCATGGTTTCAAATCGGTGCTGGGTCAAAGGCGATTCTACGACACTTGAACAACTATGACTGATGTTTCTGTTTATTTTTCGTTGTGTTTTGGTTCGGCGTGTGTGTCGAACCGCACAACTACATTTGCCGCTGAGCCGTAAGTATTCTTTCATCCTTAATTAGAAATTTCATATTTGGATTTTACTATGAAATTGATTTTTCAATTGAGTAGTTTTTCATTTTTCATTGGAACTCTGCTAAAATTTAAAAAAGAAAAAAAATTGCTATCTCATCGATTTGATTGAATCCATTATCTTATTCTTGCATTTATATATTTAAAATCTGGGATGTCTATCTATGTATTTCTCAATATCCCGACTATACACTGAACATAAAAAGCCGATAAATCGAGTCGATTGTTAAATTTATTGATTTCAAAGCTTATCGATTGAATTCATTGCTATAAGTTTCTTTTTTCATTTGCTTAAATGACTGTTATGAATGAACTTATAAAAACAAACGGACATCTTAATTCTAAATCTCTGTTTGGTTAATCTTTTGTCTTTTGGTTAATTTGATATCAAAAGGTGTCTAGTTGTATATTGTCAGATTATCATCCCTAAAATTTCCATTTTGTGGATGGTCTCGTTTAAGGTGTTGACATTGTGTAGTGTCCAACATAAATTATTTTTGTCCTCCAATAGTGCACTCTTTATCTGGTGTTGAACTTCTTTCCTTGTCCAAATGTAACCAGTAGATATCATGAATATAGAATTTAGAGGTGCATGATTCACTACTTCCATTCCAAATTCATTCGTCTTAGATGTCAGCAGATAAAACTTACTTCTTAATTCTAATATCTGCTTGGATAATCTTATGTCTAATTGTATATTGCCTAAGCTACTAGCAAAACATGTCTTATTTGTATATTTTCAGTTTTTCATCCTCAAAATTCCCATTTCATTGATGGCCTCAGTTAAGATGTCTGCCATTGTTAGTCCATGACAAAAAATACTACATACTCCAGTGCAACTCGTGTTTGCAGTTTACTTCCCTTTTCCAGATATGACCTAGTAGATGTGATGAGCATACAGTTTAGAGGTGTGCAACACTTCCATTCCGATGTCATTTATTGTACACATTAGCAGATAAAAGGGATTCTTAATCTAGATCACTGCTTGGTTAATCTTATGTCAAACTGTCTATTGCCTAATTTAATATCAAAAGATGTCTCATTTTTCATTGCCATAAAGCTCCCATTTCTATCATTAGTGTAAATAGGGTTCTCAATTCCTATTTCTTTTACAGCCTCGTGATTGTGCAAGTGGATCTATCATTAAAAGCGGCAGAGTCTCTTCTGGGTCATGTCCTCGATATGTTAGCTTGCCAGCAATTGGATCAAGTGGTAAGTTCACCTCTACACAATCTTGGTGGTCATATTTATCTAATAAGATTAGTTCAATGGGATGAATTAATGCTTAATCAGTTTCCGATCCAATCAATATATGACACTTTTGGAGGTCACATGTCATCATGTTCTGTTGGCTCATGCAATGCTCTTTTCTGTAAGATGATTAGCACACCAGTATGTAGTTCTGTGCCTTGAGCACATAAACGAGCATTTAGTGTCCATTTTTGTAGTCCCAATTCCTTCTTGATCAAAATCCAAGCATCTGAAAATCGTCTATGCATGACTAGCCTAGCCTACAAATGGTCTAGAATCATTGCTTTTCTGATTTTGTATGAATGTGTCACTTTGTTATGAGTCTACATGTTGACCTATCAAATTAGTAGTATGAAAACTCTGAATTTGACCAACTGCTTGTCATGTCCCAGAAGATGTATAGGAATCCTTGGAAAAATTTCTTTTTCTATTTCATTCATTTATTAGTATAAATTGGAGAGCCGTTAACACAGTATAGGAGGAGAATGTGTGTGTATTTTGTTGTTTTATCACTTGTTCTCCTAATCTCCTTTTAAGAACCTTACTTTTACTTCTCTGAAGGTAACAAACGAGTGGCTGGGATCAGTTTCAAGCTCTGCGTTGCAGTCCACTTGCTATTGATTTTTTTATTCATCTGAAAGGTAGCTGACCTCCGAACTCAACCTTAAACCTCACGAGTAATCTGTACCTAGAAACTGTATGTTTATCGAGATAAGATTAGTAGTATGAAAGCACAGATTTGCTCAAAAAAATTGACGTGAGTTCTTCTTGACTTTTATTTTTTGTTTTCACGGGGCTTTGACGGCAGCCTTTTATTCTGAGTGTGTCTTACAAGACAACAACAACAACAAACCCAGTGTATTCCCACTTAGTGGGGTCTGGGGGGGTAAGATGTACGCAGTCCATACCTCTACCTCTGATGAAGTAGAAAGGCTGTTTCCGAAAGACCCCCGGCTCAAGACACAAGATATCACACAAACACATAGTAAAGCACAGAAGCAGATGACATAACATAAATACGGCACCCATAAGAAATATAAAACAGCGGAAAGCAGAGGAAAGCACACAGATTCGTAATAAGCATGGGACACTGAATACGGAATCATAACGGGAATAAAAAATAAAAAAACCCCACCGAGTAATTCCCTACACTAGCGACCCAATCTGGCCCTACTCTTCTGCCGTAATTCGCGTCTTCCAGACCTTCCTATCTAGGGTCATGTCCTCGGTAAGCTGTAACTGTTCCATGTCCCGCCTAATCACCTCACCCCAGTACTTCTTCGGCCTACCCCTACCCCGCCTAAAACCATCCAACGCTAGCCTCTCACACCTACGGACCGGGGCATCCATGCCCCTCCTCTTCACGTGTCCGAACCATCTCAATCGTGCTTCCCGCATCTTACACTCCACTGAAGTCACACCAACCTTCTCCCGGATAGTCTCATTCCGAACTCTATCCCCTCGAGTCAGTCCACTCATCCAGCGCAACATCCGCATTTCTGCCACCTTCATTTTTTGGATGTGTGAGTTCTTAACTGGCCAACACTCCGCTCCATACAGCAAGGCCGGACGGACTACCGCCCTATAGAATTTGCCTTTAAGCTTGGGCGGCACCTTCTTATCACACAGCACCCCCGACGCGAGTTTCCACTTCATCCATCCCGCCCCAATACGGTGCGAGACATCCTCGTCAATCTCACCGTTACTCTGGATCACGGACCCGAGATACTTGAACTTATCCCTCTTACATACCTCCTGTGCTTCCAGCTTCACTACTACCTCGTTCTCCCGCCTCACGTCCTTAAACTTACATTCCACATACTCTGTCTTGCTTCTGCTCACCCTGAACCCTTTCGACTCAAGAGTTTGCCTCCACATCTCTAATTTGTCATTTACACCCCCTCGAGTCTCATCTATCAGAACTACATCGTCTGCAAAGAGCATACACCACGGCACCTCCCCTTGAATACGCCGCGTCAACACATCCATTACTAACGCAAACAAAAAGGGACTAAGAGTAGATCCCTGATGCAATCCTGTCCGGACAGTGAAATGCTCTGAGTCTCCTCCCGCCGTCCTCACCTGGGTTTTCGCTCCCTCATACATATCCTTAATTACTCTGATATATGCCTGCGGTACTCCCCTCACCTCCAAGCATCTCCAAAGCACCTCCCTGGGGACTTTGTCGTAAGCCTTTTCCAGATCGATAAACACCATGTGCAGATCCTTCTTCCTTTCCCTATACTGCTCCACCAACCTCCGTACCAGGTGGATTGCCTCCGTCGTCGAGCGGCCGGGCATAAATCCGAACTGGTTTTTCGAGATAGACACTATCCGTCTCAGCCTCACCTCGACCACTCTCTCCCAGATCTTCATAGAGTGACTCAATAACTTAATCCCCCTATAGTTATTACAACTCTGAATGTCCCCCTTATTCTTATAGAGAGGGATCATGGTACTCCACCTCCACGCCTCGGGCATCTTTGCCGTCCTGAAAATTTCATTAAACAATCCAGTCAACCACCTTACACCAGCCTCTCCAACGAACTTCCAAAACTCCACCGGTATCTCATCCGGCCCCGTCGCCCTACCCCTGCGCATCCTGCGGACTGCCTGTCTAACCTCTTCTACCTTAAAACGTCTACAATAGCTAAAATCCCGACACTCCTCTGAGTGCTCCAGTTCCCCTAACACAATAGCTCTGTCCCCCTCGTCATTCAAGAGTCTATGAAAGTACGACTGCCATCTCTTCTTTATGTGGCCGTCCTCCACCAACACTCTGCCGTCCTCCCCCTTAATGCACCTCACCTGATCGAGGTCACGACCCTTCCTCTCCCTAGCCTTAGCGAGTCGGAACAACTTTTTCTCCCCTCCTTTCCCCTGTAACCCTGCATACAAGCTCTCAAAAGCGGCCGTCTTAGCTGCCGTAACCGCTGACTTCGCCTCCTTCTTCGCTAGCTTGTACTCTTTCCTGTTTACCCGCTTCTCTTCTTCGTCCTTACTTTCCACCAACTTAGCATACGCCTCTTTCTTGGTCTCCACTTTCTTCTCCACCTCTTCATTCCACCACCAATCCCCCCGATGGTGACCGGCCCGGCCCCTAGAAACTCCCAACACCTCCCTTGCATTCTCCCTGATGCACCTTGCCGCCCTGTCCCACATACTATCCACGTCCCCCCTACACTCCCACACCCCCTTGCCCGCCAACCTCTCCCCTATCTCCCACGCATTCACTGGCGTCAAGCCGCCCCACTTAATTCTCGGTCTACACTCCTTACTCCTCCTCTTTCTATTCTTCTTTATACCCAAATCCATAATCAAAAGCTTATGTTGGGTCGAGAGATTCTCACTCGGGATGACTTTACAGTCCTTACACAACGCCCTATCCCCTTTCCTAAGCAACAAAAAGTCAATCTGGGTCCTGGCTATCGCGCTCCGAAAAGTGATCAGGTGCTCGTCCTTCTTCGGGAAGCCCGAGTTCACCACCACCAGCCCAAAGGCCGTCGCAAACTCCAATAGGGTCGCCCCCTCTTCATTTCTCTCTCCAAAACCAAAACCACCATGCACATCCCCAAAGCCTCCCGGTAGCGCCCCGATGTGCCCGTTGAAATCCCCTGCTACAACAATCTTCTCCGAACTGGGCACGCCTCTCACCACCTCCTCCAAAGCCTCCCAGAACCGCATCTTCTCCTCCCCCTCCGCTCCCACTTGCGGCGCATAAGCACTACACACGTTCAGGGTAAACCCCCGAATGACCAACTTAATAGTCATCAACCTATCGTTGATCCTCTTCACCTCCACTACCTGGCCTCTAAGCTCTTCATCTACTAAGATGCCAACTCCATTCCTACGCCTCTCGCTCCCAGAGTACCACAGCTTGTAACCATCCACATCCCTAGCCTTAGACCCTACCCACTTGGTCTCTTGGACACACGCAAGGTTGATCCTCCTCTTCCTAAGAATCTTCACCAGCTCTACGGACTTACCCTGAAGGGTCCCTATATTCCAAGACCCCACCCTCAGCCTACCGTCGCTATCCACACGCCCCCCACTACCTCCCCCTCGGCCCATCCTTGGCCTCCCGCGCACTCCCGCCCTCTCCCCATCCCCCGCCCCCACCACGGCCCCACGCCCCAATCCCCTCGGACATGACCCTATCCACCCATTACCACCCACAACCACAACTACCCGACAAAATATGAAAATATAAAGATGAACCCGGTGACAGTATCAAAGCAGCAGCAAGGAAATACAAAGCTCACACACATTCAAAGTAATATTCCCGAAATAAAACTAAGAAACGACCACAGCAACAGCAACAACAGACAACAGACAAGGTACAGGGGCTACTACGAGCGAAATACTAAGGATGGAATATGATGAGTGTCTTACAAGAGTCATGTAAATTTGAATCGGGCTGTAAGACCAGATCCTCATTGCTTTACCAAGATATTTAGCGCGTAGCTTGCTATTTATAAGCTATACATTCTTTCTTGTAAAGATTATGAGATGATGTTGACGTACGCTATATAGCATCTCAATAAGGATTATTTAATTTGTGCTACTTAGAAGTCGAGTGTGTAAGAAGAACAGTGCAAAATATGATGTATTAGTAATGCAAGTATTAGTTATGTTGGGATTATTCTTATGCAATGTTTGGTTTGGTGTGTTGAAAATAATTTTTATTGCATATTTTAAATAAAAAAATTATTTACAGAAATATCCTCCACAAACATAATGAAAATAATGTGGAAAAGGTTTTGATGGGCTATTGTATTTTTTCACATGCTAATGCATGTATTAAAGTCCATTGCATTGCTAATACCAAGGGTTTCTATGTATTAGTAATGCATAGCATAATACACAATAGAGTGTATAACTAATGCTTACATTAGATATACAAAGATTGAACCAAGTGTATCAAACAACGTATTAGTCATACACAAACCTAATGCTTCATTATTTTTTTTCTAATGCATCCTACCATATGTGCTATTGGTGACTGCCAAAATCCACCATACCACCTAACATGCTGCAGAAGGAATCCAGCTTTTGGCTTTATTGTATGGTTCCTTTCTATGAAAGTGAAGTGTTTTAGGAGGAAAATGCAAACCAACATGTCACATTTATGTGAAAAGAGGGACCTTTTATCATTATATCTAGGGGTGGGATTCGGTTTGTTCGATTTAATTGTTGAATATCGATTTGGTTTTTTGATTTTCGATTTTAAAGATTAAAGTAGTGAGCATTTAAAATTGGTGATTTTTCTAAAAAAATAATCTTTTTTTTCAAACCTATTTTTCATTCCCAAATATAATTAATTCAACATGCATGAAATAACTATACATATCGACCTCGCTGAGTCGTCGCCGTTGGCGTGACGACAGTGGCCGCACTCGGCAGCGACTACCGACGATAGTGACGAACAGCTGCCTTTGACGATGTTGAAATTTCAAATGAACTGAGGATGACTGAGCGCCACTGCAGCCTTCACGTTAATGTTAGGGTCTAAAGGAAAGCAGTATATTAAGATTTAGGGTTACTAAATGATTATAATTTATATATATATATATATATATATATATATATATATATATATATATAAATTATAATATATTATTTATATAATTTCGTTTTTGGTGATGGACTTGATTATCAAGAGGAGCAGAAAGAGTAGGGCCGGAGAAGGTCGACCCAAAATTAGGTGGGGTGGCTTGACGACGGTTAGTGCGCAGGAGATTGGGGAAAAGTTGGCGAGAATGGAGGTGTGGGAGTGTAGGGAGGATGTGGATGGTATGTGGGATAGGGCTGCCAGCTGCATCACGTAGACGGCTAGAGAGGTGTTGAGTGTTTTGAGGGGTCGGGCAGGTTGGCATAAAGGGACTGGTGGTGGAATGAAGAAGCTAAGAAGAAAGTGGAGATTATGAAGGGGGCGTATGTTAAGTTGATTGAGAGTAAAGATGAAAAGGAGAAGCGGTGAATAGGGAAGTTTACAAAATAGCAAGGAAGGAGGCTAAATTAGCAGTTACGGCTGCTAAGACAGTAGCGTTTGAGAGCTTGTATGCGGGGTTAGAAGATAAAGGAGGGGAAAAAAGGTTGTATAGGCTGGCTAAGGGTAGGGAGAAGAAGGGTCGTAACCTCGATCAAGTGAAGTGCATTAAGGGGGAGGATGGTAGAGTTTTGGTGGAGGATGTTCACATTAAGAAGAGGTGGCAGGAGTATTTTCATAGACTTTTGAACGAGGAGGGGGACAAAGACATTGAGTTAGGGGAGCTGGAGCACTCGGAAGGGAGCCGTGACTTCAGTTACTGTAGACGTTTTAAGGTTGAGGAGGTTAGAGAGGCTATCTGTAGGATGCAGAGGGGTAGGGTGACGAGGCCTGACGAGATACCGGTGGATTTTTGGAAGTATACTAGTGTAGCAGGTTTAAGGTGGCTAACTGATTTGTTTAACGATATTTTCAAGACTGCGAGAATACCTGAGGCTTGGAGATGGAGTACGACGATTCCGTTATATAAAAACAAGGGTGACATTCAAAGTTGCAACAACTATAGAGGTATTAAGCTGTTGAGTCACACTATGAAGATTTGTGAGAGGGTGGTTGAGCGGCGATTGAGGAGGGTCATGTCCATTTCAGAGAATCAGTTTGGTTTTATGCCTGGTCACTCGACGATAGAGACAATCCACCTGGTGAGGAGATTGGTGGATCAATATAGGGAAAAGAAGAAGGATTTTCACATAGTGTTCATCGACCTGGAGAAGACGTATGACAAAGTCCCTAAGGAGGTTCTTTGGAAATGCTTGGAGGTGATAGGGGCCCTAGTGGCGACATGCACGATGGAGGAAAGACTTGGGTGAGGATGGGGGAGGAGACTCAGGGGCATTTTTCGATCGAGACAGGGTTGCATTAGGGATCGACTCTTAGCCCGTTTTTGTTTGCATTGGTGATAGACGTATTGACGCGGAGTATTCAAGGTGAGGTGCCTTGGTGTATGTTATTTGCGGATGATGTGGTGCCGATTGATGAGACGCGGGAGGGTGTGAATGATAGACTGCAGGTTTGGAGGCAAACCCTTGAATCTAAGGGGTTCAGGTTGAATAGGTCCAAGACGGAATATATGGAATGCAAGTTTAGTGACTCAAGTTGGAAGGACGAAGTGGTGGTGAGGTTGGATTCCCAGGATGTTTGTAAGAGGGATAGTTTTAAGTACCTTGAGTCTATAATTCAGGAGAATGGCGAGATTGATGAGGATGTCTCTAAACGTATTGGAGCAGGTTGGATGAAGTGGAGGCTTGCCTCGTGAGTGTTGTGTATGTAATAAGAAGGTGTCCCTTAAGCTTAAAGGCAAATTCTACAGAGTGGCAGTCCGGCCGGCCATGTTGTATGGAGCGGAGTATTGGTCAGTCAAGAACTCCCACATTCAACGATTGAAGGTGGCGAAAATGAGAATGTTGTGTTGGATGTGTGGATTTACTAGAAAGGATAAAGTTAGGAATAAGACTATTAGGGAGAAGATGGGAGTGGCTTCGGTGGAGGACAAGTTGCGAGAAGAAAGGCTGAGATGGTTTGGGCATGTGATGAGGAGGGGTACGGATGCCCCAGTTCGTAGGTGCGAGAGGTTAGCTTTGGATGGCTTTAGAAGGAGTAGAGGTAGGCCGAAAAAATACTGGAGGGAAGTGATTAGACATGACATGGAGCAGCTTCAGCTTACTGAGGACATGACCCTAGATAGGAAGGTGTGGAGGTCACGGATAAGGGTAGAAGGTTAGTGTGAGTGTGTGGTTGTAGCAAGATGTTAGGAGAGCTCTTGTGTAGCCGGGTTAGTAAGCATAGGACTGTGTTCATTAGTAGGAGTCCCTAGTCAGTAGAGTTTGTGTGTGGTGGGTGTCTCTGGTCTGTAGGTGTATGTTACTACAAGGTGGGTGCCCTATCTCTTATTTCTTATTTCGAATTACTCATATTTCTCTTATTTCGTAGTTCTATGATATCTATTTTATTATTGCTTATTCCTTATTTATGTTATGTCATTCATCCTGCTTCATGTTTCACTACGACCTTGTGTACTATTCTCTAGCTTGAGCCAAGGGTCTATCGGAAATAGCCTCTCTACTTCTTCGGAGGTAGTGGTATGGATTGCGTACATTTTACCCTCCCCAGACCTCACTTTGTGGGAATACACTGGGTCTGTTGTTGTTGGTGGCGGTCTATCCAAATTATTTTTTTGAAAATACGAAAACCAAACCGTTTAACCGAATTTCTAAAATTTGAAACCGAATCAAATCCGAAAAACCGAGAAACCAAATTAAAATTAAATTTCGATTTTTTCGGTTTAAACCAAAATATGCCCGGCCCTAATTATATCATCAGAAATAAAACAAGATTGGAACTCCAGAAAAGCACGATAAACCTTTCTATGAGATTGGGGGAGGGGGTTTAGATGATAAATGGAGGAATGGTGATACTTGGGATTAGTTGTTTCTTGTAGGCTATTAAACATGTCCATGCCAGGCGTCAAAAGATATCTTATGTTCAGACAAAATAGTTTGTACGATGTCATACCCTTTCTTTCTCTGGCTTTGGTTATTTCTTGCACTTATTTCAAACATGAAGACCTTTTGTCCCACTTAGACACACTTTCAATTCATCACTATGTAAGATTTAATGTCAGATTTGTGAAAGGTTATCCATTAATGACACATGAAGATTCCCAAGATTTAGGAGAACGAAATTTCTCAGATAAATAATGTAGTTGAAAGCCCAAGACTGCAGTCTGCAACAATTTTACAGTTTCTAATTTCTGTAAATTGTCTTTTGAAGCAATTCTTTTACGCGATGAAATCTGGAGGACAATTTTCTCAATCTTTTCGTTTCCTCCTGACCATTGCGCAAGCTGATAATGTAGGCAAGTAAATGCATTCAGCCAAATTCCGACAAATATGCTCACTGGTCTTTTTCCTCTTACCAGCTGAAGTGCGTTTTGTCAAACAGTACAAGAATGTGTTGTCACTAAATATACTTGTGGTTCTCCGTGGGGTGTGCATATAACTTGGTAGACTAAAGATGTTCTGGTGAAGTTCAGGGATCAGCCAACATGTCCAACTTAATATACAACACATACAGCTT
>NC_061116.1:225244700-225273870 GCF_002878395.1 Capsicum annuum | reverse complement strand
AATACTGCACAGGCGCTAAATGCACCAGATAGGCTTATTCCATCAAACCCAAGATAAGACTTCAGCAAAAGCCGGAATAGTATTACAGCTTCATATCCTTGATCACCACGAGCAAACCCCACAATCAAGGCATTATAGGATTGCAAATTACGATTTGGCAATAAGTTGAATACCTTCCTAGCATCAGACAAACTGTTACATTTGGCATACATGTCCAAAGTGGCAGTCGCTACAATGATATCAGATCCAAAATCAGCTTTCAATGCATGACCGTGCAATTGAGAACCCAATTTTAAGTGTGACAACCCGGCACAAGACCTAAAGACGCTAGCATAAGTAGATTGACTCACCCCTACCCCTTCTTTTTGCATCTTCTTGAACAGTTGTAATCCATCAGCAAACTCGTCATTTTGAACACAACCAGCAATCAGAGCGCTCCAAGAAATCCAATTCTTTTCAGGCATACCATTAAAGAAACATATCGACTCATCCAATCTCTTGCATTTCGAATACATATCCACTATTGCACTCCCCGTCACCACATCAGTAGCAAGACCCAACTTAACCACCAACCCATGCACCTGCACCCCTAACGTACAATCTTCCAAACCCGAACAAGCTTTCAAAACAACCGCAAAAGTTGTTCTGTCAAAACCAATACCACCTCTTCCCATATCCATAAAAACCTGAATCGATTTCGGATAATCACCATTTTGCAAGTACCCCGAAATCATGGAATTCCAAGAAATCGCATCTCTTTCCGGCATCAAATGAAACATCAACTCCGCCTTCTCCAACTCTCCAACCGTCGAATACCCAAAGATCATCGCGTTCCAAGAAACAGTATCTCTTTCAGGCATTTTATCAAACACTTTACGCGCATAACCCAAATTCGAACATTTTATGTACATTTGAATCAAACAATTTGTAACGAATACAGTGGGTTGAAACCTGGAAGTTATCATTCGAGCATGGGCTGCTCTGCCTGTTTCATGCATGCAATGTTTTGCACATTGTTGGTATATATGGGAAAAAGTTATTCTGTAACTTGGATTCATTAAGTTTGCCGCTGCTACTGCTGCTAGTGTTGTAAATCTTACGGGGCAATGTTCCATCCTTGTATATGAAGAAAGTGTTAGATGAAACAGCGAGAGAGCGAGTGGCCAAGTGTTGGCTAAGGAGGAGACAAGCCATTAACTTTTGAATTCATACTTCGCCGGGTGTTCCACACGGGACAGCTTCTTTGAGGTTGTTAAAATATGTAAACCAGCTACTGTCTTATTTTTGTCATTTTCTCTTTGTTTATTAATGAATAATTCTACATTTTTTTAATGAGAAAAATGAGCTCAAAGACTCGGTCTTTAATTAAATAAAAAACAGAGACAAGTAGCTCTCGAAATAAAGTTGTTTAAACAACTAGAACAGTTATTTGACAACTGCATTAATTGTCTCAACAACTATCAAAGTTGCCCGTTGATAGATGTTGAGACAACCTATTTAGTTTTTATGAATCATAGTTTTTAGCTGTGCCCCGCACTACTGATATAATAAGTCGAGCCCTACACATTTGTCGAGCTATAAATCATTGCAAGAAAGGAAAATAAGTGAGATTGCTTCATAATCTGACGGGCTCTCATAATATTCTCCCAATCTAGCTTGTAGTTGTTATCTCTCATTTACTAGAAAGGAAACTGTTTTGTTCTTCCATCAAACTAAACAAACAAAAAAGTGAATACAGTAAAGGCTCATACTGACAACTTTGAGCAGAAAAATAGGTCTTTATACTGCTGTAGTAGAACGACTCCAGGACTGAACCGCGCATCCATAAGACAACAGATTAGGGAACAAATATGAGACATTCTCTTAAGCATAACCAAAGGTATATTGAGAAAAATACGACAAAATACCCATAAGAACTTCTGGGAGAAGACGCAAACAAATGAGCCAACATTCAACATAAATATCAAACAGCTGGAAATAACAAGTGAAAAAATACATAGGCCAGACATGAATCCGACTAATCGCATAAGTTAGCAAGGTTATGCAAGTGACATCATGATCCTCATGCAACACTCCATGACAGATTTTCAAGGCTGAGTGAGTAAATAAAAATCTAGTACATTCCCAAAATGGTAAATTATAATTCTACAGAGCATGCAAAACTGAGATCTTAATAAAGCAAAAACAGAGTATAACAAGAACATAAGCAACAGTAATATTTCAGGATTCTGCTACTGTTGTTCACTCGTCATCCTCATCATCATCGTCATCATTTCCAGCAGCTGAATTCAAAGCATTCAGTCTCTCAATCAACTTAGCTTTCCTTTCCTCATATGTCAGCTTCTTCAGGTTGTACCTGCAAAAGAAGCCAAAAATGAATATACGGAAAAGATAACATAGATAGGAAAAGAGAAAGTAATTTCCCAGAACCTTGAATAATTTTAGGGGTCGTTTGGTTGGAAAACAAGGGATTAGTAATCCCACCCTCAAGGAAGGATAAGAAAAACACTACAACCCGGGATAACTAATCAAGGGTTGAGTTATCCCATGCATTTTGTCTTCAACCAAACATGGGATAAGTTCCTCTTTTAAATTAATCCCGGGATTAGTTATCCTTGTCTCGCCTACCAAACGACCCCTTAGTGTTTTATTAACACAGACATAGCCATGCAGAAGACATGCTATAGTCTTTCCTACATGGCATTCTAGAAATGATGAATCCAGATGGGCATAAAATACATCTCATATTCAAAGGTAGAGGAATTGAAAATCCTTTACCCAACCCATTCAGTAGAATGCTTGAGAAATTCACTACATCCTAATACAAGCTTGAAATATTATTTATCCAAAAAACATGAACAAATAAAAAATGATAATGAGTTAATCGGTTTTAAAATAAGTTTAGACCTCTTGTGTTGTTTGGGAGGTTGCTTTTCAGATTTCTTTGGGCTTGGATCAGCACGTATGGCAGCATGAACTTTCTTGTAAATCTCCTCTAGGTCATCGGCCTCAACACCCTTTTTGATGTACTGACTGAAGTTTGTCTGGTACTTCTCAGGTTCATCTTCAATCAGAGTCTGCAGAAAGAAGAGGGCATAATAGACGTTGTGGTGTATCTAAGTGAAGGAAGAACTTGGAAGATCAACATTATAATATTCTATTATGCATTTCTATGGATCTGATGATTATAGTAAAAAGGATTCCATATAACCATTCTATTACCTTCATATACGTAGCAATGTGGCCACCATATATGTACTTGCGGTGAACTTCGGCATCAAGCTGCTTGGAATCCTTGCTGAATCCAGCAAACCTCTTCTCGCTGTGAGGAATATCAAGTCCACCATCCAATGCACCCTGAATCCAACCAGCAAAGAATTGCATATTTTTTGAGAATGAAAATTAAATTTAATTTTAAAACATATGAAAGGCCATATGGCACAGATATTGTAAATATGATCAGTAACATGGCATTAAAAAACATTCGGCGAAAGATAAAAGAAAGGGTTTTGGACAGCTGGCAGACTCCCCATTCACTTAAAAAAAATCGACATTATAAAATTCAGAAAACACATCAGACTCTTTGTTTTGCTCGGACAACTGCAATTAGGGTCTCATAACACCATACTTTAAGAGGTGTAAGCAAGAGGCTCCTACTCTTTAAAATGTTCACAAAAGCCCTCAAAGCATATATTTATATCTTTTGGCATTAGATAGCACTATTCTCTCCATTCTATTGATAAGAAAATCTTTCAACGTCGGTTCGTTCCAAAGAGATTGACAACTTTAGATGTTTGGGAACTCTTTAACCTAAAGATTCTCAGTTCACCCTTAATGACATTATCTCGTAGGAGAAACGAGGCATCTCGCATACCACAAGATATTAAGGGTACTTTTGATATGCTATTTATCATTTGCTCAAGTGTCAAGTTTTTTTTCTTAAAACTTTATGCCAGGTCAAACACGAACAAATAAATGAAATGCAGCACGAATACCAAAAGCAAGATTATACCTTGAGAGCACCAAAAACACGATTTCCTGTAGTAGTCCTTAAAAGGCCAACATCCAAGAGAGCTCGGAAAGGCCTTCTGCTTTCAGCAGGTTCAACAGAGTAATCCTCCCCATCGACCTGTAAGATTCGAAAAAATCAGCTAGCAAATAAAAGCTACTACAACAGGCAGGACTAAACATCCATAACAATATAATATATCTGCAATTACCTCGAGGTTCCCCTCATACTCCACATCCATTTCAAGCTTTTTGAGAACCCTCCTTGCCAAAAGAAGTCCAGTACAGTATGCTAAATTTGAATGTAAGTGAATTAACAGTCCAATAAGAACTAAAGAATTTCAAGAGTGATAAACAAATAGAATAGCTTGTGTGAAAGTACCAGCAGCATAATTTGTCAGTCCAACTTCAAGGCCATAACGAGGCAGCTCCTTAGCATAAGCAGAAGCAAGAATCATATCACCAGCAATACTAGCCGACACAATTTGTGCAACTATGTCCTTGTTAGTCTAGGAAAATGTTAAGGAAGCAAAGTGAAGGACCAGCACAGGCATTGTGCCGATAGCTTCAATATTACAGATCAACCTGCACCACAAGATAGATTCAGGATGATCCTAAACGCCACTATCAATCATGTGACACAACTTCACTATGACAATTTCATGAACCAGCCACGTAGCTTTAAATGGAAAACACAGCTCAAATCAAGAAAAACAAAATCCCAATAGGAAACCATCCCAAGTAAGTAAGGTTTTAAAGTAAAGCAGACGTATTAGGATACAAATCGGACAACCAAACGATACTTTGGAGTGTTGTACTTATTCTTGTCCTGGTTGATCAAGCGGGTCCTGGCTCTATAGTCAGTTTTCCCCTCTGCGAGATAGTAAAAATTTGAAAACAATCAGATAGTGAATCACAAAGGTTGAGAACAAAACCAAAGGAGCTAAAAGAATATAAGCTACACCTCTCCTTCTCTTGAATTTAACCTGGAAACGTTTAAAATAAGCCCTTGTCTTCTGGACTTTGATGAAGGCCTGCAACATAATTTATTAACAGTGTCAAGCATGAGAATGTGCATCAGAATGCCTTGTTGTGTTGGCGTATGCTAAAACAACAACGTTGCATTGAAAAGTGTAAGACAAACCACAAAAATGTAGCAAATTGAAATGTGTAAAACAAACCACAAAAAGGTAGCAAATTTACACTCTCTCTCTTACAAAAATAGGCTACTGTAACAACAACAAAGCATCGCAAAGTGTAAAATAAAATCACAAAAATGTACCAGTCTATACTCTCTCGTACAAAAAGCATCTACTGTAACAACAAGTAAACATCAAAAAGTACAAAATAAAACCACAAAATGTAGCAATCTATGTGGTTTCTTTCAAATATAGACTTCTAAAACAACGAAGCAGCAAACCACAAAAACATAGCAAATCTACACTCTTTTCTCTTACAACTATCAGCTACTGTAATAACAACAAAGCATCGAAAAGTATAAAACATAACCACATAAACATAGCAATCTATGTTGTTTCTATCAAATATCAACTACTAAAACAACAAAGCAGCATTGAAAAGTGTAAAATAAACCACAAAAATGTAGCAGTATATACTCGCACTTACAAAAATCGGTCACTGTTACAACAACGCGTCAAAAAAGTGTAAAATAAAACCCCACAGAAATGTAGCAATCTATATGCTTTGTCTTATAAATCGGCTACTCTAACAACAATAAAGCATCGAAAAGTATCAAACAAAACCACAAAAACATAGAAAATGTTTCTTACAAATATAGACTACTAAAACAACAAAGCCGCATTGATAAGTGTAAAACAAACCACAAAATGTAGCAATCTATATTCTTTCTCTAACAAAAATCAGCTACTGTAACAACAACAAAGCATCGAAAAGTGTAAAATAAAACCACAAAAATGTATCAATCTATACTCTTTTAGATACAAGACCAGGTACTGCTACAACAACAAAGCTTCGGAAAAGTATAAAAAAAAACAACAAAAACGTAGCAATCCATGCTGTTTCTTTCAAATATAGACTACTAAAACAGCAAAGCAGCATTGAAAAGTGTAAGACAAACCACAAAATTATAGCAAACTATACTCTCGCTTACAAAAATAGGATACTGTAACAACAACAAAGCATCGAAAAGTATCAAACAAAACTAAAAACGTAGCAATCTATGTTGTTTCTTTCAAATATCAACTACTAAAACAACGAAGCATTGAAAAGTGTACAGGAAACCACAAAAATGTAAGCAATCTACACTCTGCCTTCCAAACATCGGCTACAATAACAACAAAAAAGCATTGAAAAGTCGAACAAAATCACAAAAGTGCATCAATATATACTCTCTCTAACAAAGCTCGGCTACTGTAACAACAAAGCATCGGAGAGTATAAAACAAAACCACAAAACCATAGCAATCTATGTTGTTTATTTCAAATATCGACTACTAAAACAACAACGAAGCACTGAAAAGCGTACAGCAAACCACAAAAATGTATCAATTTATACTCTCTCTTCCAAACATCGGCTACTAAAACAACAAAAAAGCATTGAAAAAGGTCTAAAACAAAACCACAAAATTGCAATACGGAAGTTATAATGAAGCTCAAATTTGTGAATCTCACCATTGTTTCTCCTCGATTAGCCTCCGCCGGCAGCCGTAGGGGTTTTGTGGATGGAGGGGGGGGGGGGGGGTAGTAGAAGAAACGAATGTGAGGAGAGCAACTGCAGCTGCGGAGCTAACTTTTATACTTCACAAAAACCCTAGTTTTTCTTTTGACCTTTTTGCCCATTTGACATTTTGACTATGATACTTTGGGTCATGAAAATTACTTATATTCATTTTTTCCCCATTAATTTCACTTCATTTGGAAATTATTACAGATATTAAGAAATAAAAAATATGAAACTTTAAATAATTGTTTTCAAATATAAGATAATATTTGAAAACTAAAATTATTGTACATAAATATATATTAAAGTTGTTTTTAAATTTTTGTGAGTAATTTGAAAAAAGGCGTAAAGAATAATTGCATCAGCAATTAAAACAGTTCATCAGAAATAAGTCTAATTAAACTTTCAATTCAGTTAACTATCTAATATTCATCAGCTTAAAAAGACAAAAATCACACATTTAGCTTAATTGAATGTATAATGTGTCTTAGTTAGCAACACAAGGACTAAAATTGAAATAAAATAATAATTTAGTGTTCAAAAATACTATTCGGCCTGTTATTTGTATGTGAATCAAAAGATCCAAGAAAATTACTTGTTATTCTTGGACATGGACTCATAGTTGAGCTCTGTAGTGAGGTCATTTGGTATGGTGTACTAGAGAATCAATTATATGTATTGTTTATAGCATTATTTAAACTCTGTTCAATGTAAATTTTTGCTTATGTACTATATTTTAGGGAAAATGTTTTCAAATATATATAAATTTTGGCGAAATTTATTATAACATATCTGAATTTTGTTTGAACTTGTTGACATTTATTTGCACCAAACTCTTTAAAAAAAAAAAATAGCTTATAAATGTCACTAAAATACATTAATAAATATTTCAGTGAGGTAATAGGACCCCGCAAAGTTCAAGCATGTTGAAACAAATTTCATCAAAATTTGGGTATATATTAGATTTTTTCCCCTACTTTTTAATATAATCTCTCCACGTAGTACAAATGAACTCTTCACGTTTAATATGCATTTCACGATCAGATGATACAGAAGATAAAATATATCTATCAATTTATGAATCCTTTTTTACAATATATAAACTTACAGATTAAATTTTACATTTAAAACGTTAAAAGTTGTGATTTAGAATTCCAAATCATAATTTTTGGAGGATTTGAAATATGAAATTATGATTTCAAATCACATGTATAAGCGCTACTTTCAAATCATGATTTTAAATATGATATGAAATTGCATGTTTAAACACATTCTAACTGCATTTGAAATGGAGTGAAATATATAGAATTGGAATTAGATATAAAGTTATAGGTTCAAGATTTTAGTTCTTTTGAGTTATTTAATTTTAAATACATTTGTTTATCTTATGTAGTTCGGTGGCCAAGACTCAGATTGACTTCTTGCTTCTTGGAAAAGGAAATAAGGGTATTTGTAAGGATTGTAAGGTCTTACCGAGTGAGAGTCTTTTGACCCAGCATAGGCTTTTGGTAATGGACTTGGAGATCATAAAGGAGCGGGGAGGAGAGGTTTGGAGGATCAGCCAAGGATTAGATGGGCCAGTATGACTTTGGCTAGTGCACTGGATATAGAGGATTAGTTAATGGAGATGAAGGCTTGAGGGAATGGAGGGGATGTAGATAGTATGTGGGACGAGACTGTCAACTGCATCAAGGAGACAGCTAGAGAGGTGTTGAGGGTCTCGAGTGGTCGTTCGGGCAAGTACCAAGGGGATTGGTAGTGAAACGAAGAGGTAAAGGGGAAGGTGGAGGCCAAGAAAAGAGTGTATGCAAAGTTGACGAAGAAGATAAATGGAAGAATAGGGAGGATTATAAAATTGCTAAGGGAGAGACAAAGTTAGTGGTCACGAGGGTTAAGGATGCTGCTTTATTGAGTTTATACACCGTGTTAGATAGTAAAGGTGGAGAAAAAAAGTTGTACAGGCTCGCCAAGGTTAGGGATAGGAGGACTCGGGACCTGGATCAGGTGAAGTGTATTAAGGGTGTGGACGGCAAAGTTTTAGTGGAGAAGGGTCATATTAGAAAGAGATGGCAGTCTTATTTCCATTAATTGGTGAATGAAGGAAGAGATACTAGCATTGTGTTGGGGAATTTGGAGCATTCTGAGGGGGTTACGTGATTATGGCTATTGTAGGCGCATTAAGGTTGGGTAGATTAAGGGGGCTATTCATAGGATGTGTAGAGGTAGAGCGACCGGGCCAGATAAGATTTCGGTGGATTTTTGAAAGTGCATAGGAGGGGCAGGTATGGAGTGGTTGACTCAGTTGTTTAACATAATTTTCAAGATGGTGAGGATGTCTGAAGCTTGGAGGTGTAGTACAATAATTTTGTTGCATAATAATAAGGGGCGACATTCAGGATTACAACAATTACAAGGGTATCGAGTTGTTGAGTCACACTATGAAGGTTTGGGAGAGGGTGGTAGAGTTGAGGTTGCGGTGGATTATTACTATTTTTGAAAATTAGTTCGAATTTATGTCAGGGCACTCGATGTTAGTAAAGACGGGCACACAATCAAAGAGCCTGACGGGGTAGCAGCGGAAAATACCCAAGACTAAACTTTCCATTTCAACTTGAATCAAGAGGAGACAAGCAAACCAAGCAAAACAAAGTAATATGGCAGCAAATGAATTACCACACAAATGCGATAGGGCAAGAATAAAGGCAATCACACAAGACACCAAATTTACGTGGAAAATCCTTCGGTGTGAAGAGTAAAAAACCACGGGACCAAACCTCCACTATAATCACCAAAGAGTTACAATATTGTCCTCCAAAATGACCACCAAACAAGTGCCAAACAACAAGAAACAATACATAAACCACAGCACCAAACACTAGAAAAATAAAGGAGTGAAAACACCAAAAATGTAGCTACTGTTCGGGAGTGAAGAACAGGAGCTACAGGCCACCAAATCAAGATCCATCAGTTTCTAATCAAATATTGAGATGAGAGGAACAATCATTTCAAAAGTCAGCTTAATCGAACAAGAAACGAAACGGGAATCGCAATTTGAAATTGACAGCTGTGGCTGAAATTTAGGTGTGAAAATCAACTTTGTTTTTCTCTCTTTGGCTGCTGAAAATTCTCTTTTTGTGATGGTGAATAAGACCTAAAAGGATCAATATATATGTCTCATAGTAATGGGCCTATGCGCGAAAGTGGGTTGGTCCAAATTGGGCTTCATTTATCCACATAGGAAAGAAAAAAGACCCAATAACCCAACAATTCTCCCCCTCCCAACTATGTGGAGGAGACCTCCATCCTGGCGATCATGCAACAATCTTCAAACTTTCCTCTTAGCAAAGCTTTAGTCATCATGTCAGAAACATTATCATCCATATGAATCTTCTCAAGTTCAAGCAACTTAGAATCCAACACATTCCGAATCCAATGTTATCTCACATCATTGTGTTTAGACCGACCATGAAATGTAGAATTCTTGCCGAGATGTATGGCACTTTGACTGCCGCAATGAAGCACATACCTCTCTTGAGCACAACCAAGTTCCCCAAAAAATCTCTTCATCCAAAGCAATTCTTTACAAGCTTCAATGGCAGTAACAAGCTCAGCTTCTGTAGTAGATAGAGCAACACATTTTTGCAACCTAGATTGCCAAGACACAGCTCCCCTGCAAAAGTAACCAAATACCATAAAGTAGACTTGCGAGTATCAACATCACCGACCATATCTGAATCAGCATAACCACAAAGACTAGGTTTCCCTGTACCAAAACACAAACTCAAACTAGAAGTGTCACAAAGATATCTCATAATCCACTTCACAGCATTTCAATGTTCTCTTCCGGGATTAGAAAGAAAACCACTAACAACACCAACAATATGAGCAATATCCGGTCTTATGCAAACCATTGCATACATCAAACTACCAACAGCTGAAGCATAAGGAACTTTCTTCACGTATTCCTTCTCATCATCACTGAAAGGACACTGCTTCGGGCTCAACTTAAAGTGCATAGCTAAAGGTGTATTGACAACCCTAGCCTTGTCCATGTTAAAACTTTGAAGTACTTTCTGAATGTACTTCTCTTGTGGTAACCACAACTTCTTGACCTTTCGGTCAACGACAATCTGCATGCCAAGAATCTGTTTTGCTGGTCTTAAGTCTTTCATAGAAAAAGACTTACTCAACTTTTGCTTCAACTTTTGAATCCTACAAGCATTATGACCAACAATAAGCATGTCATCAACATAAAGCAACACAATAATAAAGTTACCATCAGAGAATTTTTGCACAAAAACACAATGGTCTGAAGTAGTCTTCTTGAAGCCCTGCTGACTCATAAAGGAACCAAACTTCTTGTACTACTGCCTAGGAGCTTGTTTCAAACCATACAAGCTCTTCTTCAATTTGCAAACATAATTCTCTTTTTCCTTGACTTCAAAACCTTCGGGTTGCTCCATATAAATTTCTTCATATAATTCACCATGGAGAAAAGCAGTTTTAACATCCATTTCCTCAACCTCTAAATCTAGACTTGCAGCTAAGCCTAGAACTACACGAATGGATGACATCTTTACAACCGGAGAAAATATCTCATCAAAATCAACTCCCTTTTTCTAGTTAAATCCCTTCACAACCAATCTAGCTTTGCACCGTGGAATTGGATTACCATCTTCATGCTTCACCCGAAAAACCCACCTATTTTTTAAAGTTTTTCTGTCTTTAGGTAGCTTAACCAAATCAAAGGTATGATTATCTTGCAAAGATTTAATTTTATCTTCCATAGCATCAAACCACTTTTTATTTTCTTCACTTTTCATGACCTCATCGAAACTCTCAGGTTGTCCCCCGCCAGTCAAGAGTACATACTCACTGGGAGAATAACGACATGAAGGTATTCTCTCTCTTGTAGATCATCCGAGAAAACTCTTTGGAGCATCAACAACTGGTTGCTTATCAACCATATTAACTTTTATTGGAGCATCAACAACTTCTTGTTGGTCATTCTGAACATGATCATCATCTTCATTATCAACTTGATTTTCATCATCATGAAGATTTTCTTCAGGAGCAGTAGTCAAAGGAACTGGATCAACATCAACTAGGCTCTCACTACTCTGAGAATCAACCTTCTTAGCTTTGTCAAAATCTTCAATTGTTTGGTCTTCAAAGAATACAACATCGCGGCTTCTAACAAGTTTCTTCTCAACTGGATCATAGAAACGATAGCCAAATTCATCTTGACCATAACTAATGAAGATACACTGTCTAGTTTTAACATCCAACTTTGACATTTCATCCTTAGGAACATGAACAGAAGATTTACACTCAAAGACTCTAAGGTGATCATAAAAAACATTCTTACCAGACCAAACTCTGTCAGGGACATCACCATTCAAAGCAACAGTAGGAGATAAATTGATAACATAAATAGCCGCATTAAATGCTTCTGCCCAAAAAGAATTTGGCAGCTTAGCATCTGAAAGCATACATCTAACCCTCTCAACTAGTGTTCTGTTCATCCTCTCTGTTAAGCCATTCAACTGAGGAGTCTTTGGAGGAGTTTTCTGATGCCGAATACCCTGCTCTCTGCAATATCTATCAAAAGGACAAATATACTCACCATCATTATCTGAAAAGATGCATTTTAATTTCTTTCCTGCCTGTCTTTCAACCAAGGCCTGAAAAATCTTGAACACATCAAGTACTTGATCCTTGAACTTCAAAGAAAATACCTAGAGTTTGTGAGAATGATCATCAATAAAAGTCACAAAGTAAAGTGCACCGCCATGAGACCTTACTTTAAAAGGACCGTACAACTCAGAATGTACCAACTCCAGCAAATCGAGCTTTCTTGAAAGCAGATGACTCTAAAAAGAAACTCTTTTCTATTTACCTGCTAAGCAATGAACACACTTCTTCAACTTTGCTTGTTTTACTCTAGAAAGCAAATTTTTCTTAGCCAAACTATCAATCCTTTTCTCACTCATATGACTCAACCTTCTATGCCACAACTGATGAAGTATCATTCTCCACCAAGTTTATCAAGCCTCTGGAAGTAGAGCCCTGAAATACGTACAAGTTAGACAACTTGTCACCTCAAGCCACAATCATCGAACCTCTGGTAAGCTTCCACTGGCCAGCACCAAGGATATTAACATAACCCTCATCATCAAGACTTCCTACAAAAATCAAATTCAGGCGAACATCTGGAGCATGCTTGACATTATTGAGAACTAATTTGGAACCATTGTTACTTTCCAAACAAATCGTGTCAATATCAAGTACTTTAACTTCATTATTATTGCCCATTTTCAACATCTCAAAATTACCTGGAGTATAAGAAGAAAATAATTCCTTCTTTGGTGTAACATGAGAAGTAGCACCAGAATTCACAAACCAAGTAGACTCATCGTAAGCAAGATTAATGACATTCTCACCACAAGCAACAAAAAGATCATCATTAGCAACAATAACAACATGATTTTCATTATCGCCTTCTTTCTTTTGCCGTCTTATATCTCTCTTATGCTTGTAACAATATTTCATGATATGCCATTTTTTGTTGCAATAGTCATATGTAACATTCTTGAATTTGGACCTTGACTTGCTTCCACTTTTATCTCTATCATTTGAATTTCTGAACTTATTTCTCCCCCTCTCTTCAGTAACCAAAACATCAGAGTGTGAAGATAAAGAAGATGAGGCATGAGATCTTCTTCTCATCTCTTCATTCAAGACACCACTTTTAACATATTCTATAGTTACAATACCACCAGGAGCAGAATTTTAGTCAAAGAAACTCAAAGAGTTTTTCAAGAGTCAGGTAGAGTATTAAGAAGCTAAAGTCCCTGAATTCTTCATCGAACTTTACACCCATTCTGGACAGCTGGTCAAGGACACCCTGAAAATTATTTATATGATCAGAAATAGGACTGCCCTCTTTATACCTGATATTCATCAATTGCTTAAGCAGGAACAACTTGTTATTGCCAGTCTTCGAAGCATAAAGTGTCTCAAGCTTGTCCCACAAACTTCTAGCATGTGTCTCATTCAAAATATGATTTCTAACATTATCTTCAACCCATTGTCTGATATAGACAAAAATCTGTAAGTGCTCAAATTCCCAATCCTCATTTGTCATGGATTCGGGTTTAGTAGATGCAAACGTAGGTAGATACATTTTCTTGACAAATAGAAGATCTTTCATCTTGTATTTCTAAGTATGATAGTTACTACCATTCAAACACACCATCTTACTCATATTTACCTCCATTATTCAAATTTACAATCAACTACAACCAACTCTCTGATACCACTTGTTAGAAAAGACGGGCACACAATCAAAGAGCCTAGCGGGGTAGCAGCAGAAAATACCCAAGACTAAACTTTCCCTTTCAACTTGAACCAAGAGGAGACAAGCAAACCAAGCAAAATAAAGTAATATGGCAGCAAATGAATTACCAGACAAATCGATAGGGCAAGAATAAAGGCAATCACACAAGACACCAAATTTACGTGGTAAATCCTTCCGTGTGAAGAGTAAAAAATCAAGGGACCAAACCTCCACTATAATCACCAAAGAGTTACAATATTGTCCTCTAAAATGTCCACCAAAAAAGTGCCAAACAATAAGAAACAATACATAAACTACAACACCAAACATTAGAGAAATAAAGGAGTGAAAGCACAAAAAATGCAGCTACTGTTCGGAAATAAATAACAGGAGATACAGGCCACCAAATCAAGATCCATTAGTTCCTAATCAAATATTGAGATGAGAGGAACAAGCAGTCTAAAAACTAGCTCAATCGGACAAGAAACGAAGCGGGAATCACAATTTAAAGTTGACAGTTGTGGCTGAAATTTAGGTGCGAAAATCAGATTTGTTTATCTCTCTTTGGATGCTGAAAACTCTCTTTTTGTGATGGTGAATAAGACCTAAAAAAATTAATATATATGCCTTATAGTAATGGGCCTATGGGCAAAAGTGGGTTGATCCAAATTGGACTTTATTTATCCACATAAGAAGGGAAAAAGACCCAATAACCTAATACTCGACTACTACGGAAGCCATCAATCTCATCAGGATACTGGTGGAGTAGTATAGGAAAAGAAAAAAGGATTTGCACATGACGTTTATAGATTTAGAAAATGCTTATGATAGAGTTCTCAGGGAGGTTCTTTAAAGGTGTTTGAAGGCTAAAGGTTTACCTATAATGTATGTTAGAGCGATTAAGGATACGTACGATGGAGTCAAAACTCGAGTTAGGACCCAAAGAGAAAATCTTGCGAATGTTTTATTTGAGGGAGCAGAAGCCAAACATGCCTTTAGAACAGTCTCTAATCACGTTTTAAGTACTGCTGGATTCACTGAATTTATATCTCAGCATATACAGTAGAGCGCTAAACACTTCTTAATCTCCGAAAATATATAGGTTTCATCGTTTTTCTCTCCGGCATTTCCTCAAACACAAGGAGGATAGAGATTCAAATGGCGGCGGGGAATAACAATGGCGGCGAAAGAGGGACGAGCAACGAGAATGCATCGACAAGTAAAGGCGCTGCGGTACCTGATAAGCTTGTGATTGGACAGACGAAGGCGGCGCTTCAGAACAATAATCACATCGCCGATGAATGGACTCCGGAAGAACAGTCCGCCCTTGAAGAGTTGCTTGATAAGTATGTTGCTGATTTCCTTTGTTGTTTATTTAGTTTTGTGTACGTGATTGTTATGTTTGTTGAGGCATGTTGCTTCGATATGTGATTTTTTTTGGTTGTGTATCGAGGATTTTGACATTTGATGCTGGTCATGCTCTCATTTGATGAAAAAAGACTGTTTTATGACTTGTGATGTTGTGTGTATATGGTGTGTGGGCGTGGGTAGGGGTTGGGTGGTTGGGTAGGGTGGTGAGTGGTGTGTGGGACTGGTTGGTTGTGTGGAGGTGGTGGGTGTGGAGGTGGTGCAGGGTGGTGGGTGATTGGGTAGGGTGCTGAGTGGTGTGTGGGTGGGTGAGTGTTAGTGGTGGTACCACCCACCCCTGGCCTACCCTACTAGCTGTTGACAAGTGAGGCCTGGTCAAGTGGTTGAGCACCTCCACCATTGATCAGTAGCTTGAGAGTTCGAGTGAGGGTAAGCGGGAGCGCTGTTGATCCTCCTGGTTGTAGGGTGTAAAGAAAGGTTGTTAGCTATGCAACTATGCAACTATTGAATAGTAGAGTAACACTGGCTAAAATCTTTTAAAAAAACAGAAACCAAAGTGAGTAAGTATTGAAATTCGGTTCCAGCTGTCAAAGTTCAAAGCAGAGTGGTGTAGAATTCTAATGGCTCTCCTTGGGTGGTGTGGTAAAAAAGTTGGTAGCTCTTTCACTAGTATTATCAGTTATTTGTTGTTCAATTATTGAGTAATATTGTTTAAAACCTATTAAAAAAACCGAGACCAAAGAGAATAAGTGTTGAAATTCAGTTCTTGCTGTCAAAGACCAAAACAGAGAGGAGCATTCACTAGTGACGGATTATCAATGCTGAAACAACTGAAATATGTGCAACTTTTAGCACAAGGAAAACGCGAAGATACCAAATTACCTTGGAGCTTATGATTAATTCTTATTTGTGAACTGCTCTATATATTTAGTATTGAAGAAACTGGATGCCGAAAATTCAGTAATTTGGATGGGATAAAAATATGATCAAGCAAGTCTCATGGATTCTTTTTGAAAATATTTTGCTACGTAGATCTTACAGTCACATGTAATTTATAGCAGAGTTAAGCACGCTTAAGCCCTAAATCGAGGCTCAAAACGTGTTGAGCGCTTCGCCTCGCCTCGCTTTATGTGCGCTTCACCTTGCTTTATGTGTGCTTCGCCTCGCTTTATGTGCGCTTCACTGTCGTCATCAAGTTTCTAAGGCATACTTTTCCTTGCCAATTAGTCTCTTCTGAGGAGGTGACACTAAACAATTGATATTTTACTTTATCGTAATTGTTTTTCACTTTCTTTGTACATATATTTGTCATTCATGTAATTATTTGTCTTGGATTAAACATAATTATTTGTACTTTTCTCTCCTTGCGCCTTTTTTCGTTGAAGCCCACTCTTTTATTTGCGTTTTGCGCTTTAAGCTCCCAGAAACCTTAGAGCTTTTTTGCGCTTTTCGCTTTTGATACACTGATTTATAGTGAAACAAATTTTTAGTGGCTAATATAGAGATGAATCAATTTGAAGTAATTAATAATCGATAGAGGATCTGTAAAGTTTTTATTGTTCACCATGACGTCTTGGAAAATCTTCTGGCTAATCACCATGACATCTTGGAAAATTTGACTCTATTTGCTCACGTGTTCTCGAATAATACTGCCGCTAGACTATCTCTTTAACTTTTACTTTGGATTTGCTTGGTTTAGTTTGATGAATATTACGCCTAAAATGACAGTGAAATGCTTTTTTGCAGATACGCAACTGAAAACGAAATGCATCGTTATGCTCAAATTGCGATGCAGTTAAAAGACAAGGGTTTACGAGATGTAATATTGAGATGTATATGGATGAGTGTAAGTCTTATGATTCCATATTAGTTTTAACTATTTATTCGCATGGTTGTTAAGAGCCCACTTGTGGAATTCTACTGGGTATGTTGTTGTTGTTGTATTCACATATTTGTTAAGCAGATGTTATCACAGACAATTTTAACGTTTAAAGCATACTTGTTAGCCTCTCCATAATTGAGATGTTGGTATTAGTTGAATTAGAAGTCTTCCTGACACGCTCCTTAGGATAAACATCCAAATTAGGCCTTGGTAAGAGGTTGGTTTGGAGGATGTTAATTTTATTACATGGTTAGGCTGCTAGTCTTATTCGGAGTCTAGGTGCAATAATGTTTTTTAGAAGACGTTGAACGTGAGAATGTCCAAGATCGAGAGGTTATTTTCTTAAAGCTGATCAATTTAATAGTGGAACCCATGACCGTTCTTGCACAATTGTGCTTTTTTGTGGCACGAGGGACTTAGGAAGGGGGTAGGGGTACAAATCTTAAATTGTCAAGAAAAATTTAAATGGGTGGGCACAAGCTACTGGTGAAACGGATGTGTTCTTTTTATTGTTATCGTGAGAACTTTTGAAGGATCGAACAAAACGGATATCCCTTATGGTTTCTCTGTCTGGAAAAACAATGGCAACTTAATGTAAGAATTTCAGTGTCTAGTTAATTTGAAAGTTAATGATTTGAAGAACATCAAGATGTGGCAGGATGTGTGGCTGTGCGACTCACCTATAATGGAGATTTTTCATGGTCCATATGCTTAGTGATGAACCAGGAGGCCACTGTGACTGATTGTAGAGCAAGGGATAGATGGAACCTGGAGTTCTGAAGTATTTTTTCACTTGGAGATTGAGGAAGTGGCAACCAAGATTTTCCCAGAGTCACAGAATGAGAGAATGATCTAGAATGTGGATTATGGGTTCATTACAGTTAAATAGAATACTAAACAACACAGTTAGAAGCAAACAATCGCCACGAGAGAACCTTTTGGAACAGTTAGTCATCATTGGAAGTAGTATGTTTCACTTGGATTGCCTTACACTGAGCTTCTCTAACTCAAGCAAATCTAAGGAGTGGAATAGATGCTTTTCTGTGTGTATACATTGGAAGATTCAGAAGACTTTCTGCATCATACGGTGTCTTTCCAAATTTGGGGCTATTTACCAACCTTTTTTTGAGCATTTATTTGATATCCAGCAACTAAAGGTGCAATCGTTTTTGGAGAAATCAAAAGATGATAAACAAGCATCTCAAGGCAACATGGGACACCATCCGTCGAATGTATGATCTGGTCAATGTGGAGATATAGCCATTCTTGATGGTCTCAAGGCAACCAGTGTCAGCTGTTGTATTACGTATAGACACTTAAGGGTCATTTGGTAGGAGGCGCTATTAAAAATAATGCATTAATTAACTTTGTGTATTACTAATACTTTGTTTGGAACATTGTTCCAACCTATGTATAATTAACACTCCGTTTGGTACTATGCCATGTGAAACTAATGCATGACAAATCATGGTATTAGCTACGCAGGGTCCTTAATGCATGCATGTGGAGGATATAATATGGTTGAAGACACAATTACCGCTCAAAGCCTTTTCCACATCCTTTCCATCATATTTTGTGAGGATATTTTTGTAAACGATTTTTTTTTTTTAAATTATGCAGTGCATGCTATTTTTAATATACCAAGTCAAACCGTGCATAGGAAATAATCTCAACATAACTAAACCAACATTACTAATACACCCCATTCAACAGTATTCTTATACACCCTATCAAAGGACCCTTACAATTTTTGGCTTTTTGGTGGTAGATGGATAGTGTGAATCATTTTATCACTCTTTTGGACTATATTGACTTTTTGCAGTAGAAAAGAGCAACCGTTAACACCATTTTCCACCAAATTTTCTTAATGTATATTACTCCCTCCGTTTAAAAAAGATGACCTAGTTTGACTTGGCTCGGAGTTTTAGAAAATAAAGAAGACTTTTGAATCTTGTGGTGTTAAATTAAAGATATGTCAAATGTACCCAAAATGTCCTTCAATCTTATGGTCTTAAACTTGCCATGTGGAAAGTTTAAATTAAAAAGTTGCTAAAAAAGGAAGGGGTTATTCTTTTTGAAACGGACTAAAAAGTAAAGTAGGTCATTCTTTTTGAAACGGAGGGAGTATATTAAAAGCACGAAGCTTTAGCGAAATGTTTTTTGCCTTTTTATTCTATAAAATAGATTATAAAAAATAGATTGTGGCTTGGTGGTCAGTGAAGTTGGTTGAGAAACCTGAGATCTCATGTTCAAAGTCCAACCTAGATAAAAATACTATGTCATTTCTTCTTATCTATTCTAGTCTTGATGTGTGGCGTTACTTGGTTCTGTTGCTGGTGGGAGGTGACATGTATCCCACGAAATTAGTCGAGGTGTTTGAAGCCGACCCAGACACTACAGTTATAAATTTTTTTTTTTTATATACTAAATACATCATTATTTTTCTTTTGATCAAGTAAAAGACTTCATTGATACTAACAACGCCATCTTGGCCATATACAAAAGATATACCAAAGAAAATAAGGGATTGAAGACTTATTATTTTGTTGAGCAAAACTCGTCTCCATCTCTTCAAAAGATCTCATATTTCTCTATTTCCAAATGATCCACATCAATGCAAAAGGAGTAAGATTTGAAACCTTGTGCCTTCTTTTCCTAGCTTAATTCTTCCAGCTTAATAACAGCTCCCTCATAGATCTTGGCACCACCTAAGAAATGCTAAACCAACTAAACATAACTATCATAACCTCAAGGCTAACTTGCAATATAGTATAATTTGATCCACATCCTCACATGCCTTCTTGCAAAGGAGACACCAACTTATACGGACAACCTTTCGTTTGCTCAAAATTTTTGTCGTCAAAATCACCCCTCCAACAGCAAACCGCATGAAGAAACAGACCTTCCTCAACACCTTAGGAACCATACTGAATCCTATGGAAAACTGTCATCGGCCCTGATCAGAAGCTTCTCGTAAAAGGACCTGATAGAGAACACTTATATTTTCCAATTCCCAACTCAAAGCATCGGGGTCCGTAGACTGACTCACATTTCTTGTGAATCAAAGAAAGCATTCTCTTAAGCTTGATCACCTTCCAGTCTTGGAAATCCCTCCCGAACCTCAAATCCCAAAAGACCCATCCCTTTGTGTCCCCCTAACTTGCTGTGCAACAAATCTCTATGACAAAGAGAGAGATCCTATACAAAATTTGGAAAAGCATTCTTTAACACCAAAACCCCCACACCATTTTCGGCCACAAAAAATTAACTCTACTTCCAATCCAACCTTAAAGGAAATGTTCTCGTAATTTATTGCTTTATGATCCACGTTTTAATTGTTGATCTAATTCTTTTGTAGCTTAATACTTTTTTAATGTCTGTTTGCAAATTGCAACTTTAATCAGACTGATCTTTCGGCACCTACATTGCACATATATGGCAAGTTATATAGCCCATCATTTTGTAAAAAATAGCAATATTATTAATATATGCTTTGAAATTTTATATGAATAAGTAAAGTAAAAGTTTATGGGAAATGATCAATGTGGTTCGTCATATATAATTTGTTTGTCGAGATCAAAATGATTGAATATCATCTGAACTTGGGACATTGAAAAATATTTAATGCATATGATAAACAATAGATGATTGGATACCCCTCTTGAAAGTGCAACGAAAAGTTATCTGTGTGAGAAAATGTGTGGCAACCAAACAAAGTTAGCTTTTTAAATATCCAATTCTCAAGATTCCAGATTAGCTTTAATAACATGAATCTAGAAGTCTAAATAGAATGCAAGAGCTTTAGCAGTAAGTTCATCCCCTCATCCCCTGACCACTCTAGACAAACAAAGTATTTATGTCACATGGGAAAATCATTAATAGTTACAATTTTTTGGGAGGAACATAGGTTATGAACTTAAATAGGTCATCTGGGTAGGTTCAAACAATATTCAATCATCTTGACCTCGACAAACAAGTTATCATACGTCGATCTACATTGATCATTCACGTAATATTTATACTTTATTCTTCCATGTGTCAATTATTTTCTCAAACTTCTATTTTATTAATATTGATATTATCGTTCAAAACTGGTATATAAATTTGGAAATAACAACCCATATATCAATAATTCTTTCCAAAAATCATGGGATAAGCCTTAAGAGTTCGGGTGTGAAAATTAATTATCTTTTATTCAAGACAAATGGCTTAGCTAGATAGCCACCATGGTAGCTGGAGATGAAAGTTTATCTGAAAATCATCGCAGTCATTCTAAGCGAGTTGTTGACTTGAATATCTATTACCTGCAACAAAAACTATGGAGTAATAAATTTATTTTATAGAAGTAAGGAAAAGAGATGGAAGGAAAAGAGCGAAAATGACGTGATTAACAAAACATAACTACATAGTCAAAGACAATATTTTACATGTGGTTTGTGATCAAAATAGTATGTTGGTAACAAAATCTAGGATAGGTGAATGGGAAGATACTACTATGAATTAATAAACTCACTTTATTAGTACTCCAAACTGCATAAACTGGATGTGTTATCATCAATTACTCGAATCATTTAGATGGAGAAAAAGTTGGGAATATGAGAATCAAAAGACAGAATAGGGGGCTTGGTAAATATGCTCTTCTACCGTGGTGAAACTTCACTGTTGTCCTCAATTACCCTGTGCAAAATTGTCTTTGAGATAGATGTGTATGTGACAATTGACACTGTGCATCTCCTTTCTCAAACAATGTAGGGTTAAACGGTTGTGTATTTTTGTTTTTGGGTTGTTGTTGGCATGCATTGTTTTTTTTCTCTTTAAAAGGAGTATTTAGGTTTAAATTATCCGTCTTTTTGATTTCATAGGCAAGCCAATTAAATGAAATAATTTAATAATTATGACAGTTTTGAATAAAACATAAAAGTTCAATAATATTACTAATATCAACAAAAATATATTATGGATGTATAACTGTCCTCGGTGAATTTTCTTATTTTGGAGCTATCAAATCAAAGAATGGATAATATTCAGTCTATAACTAAAAATCACCATAAATGCATATTTAGATGCTAAAAGAAAAACCTTAATAAACTCTATGAACTTTAAAACAAAAGAAAGTATTTCTATTTTTTCTCAAAAATTAATAGGAACTCATAAGGAAAAAAGAATCAACAACAAATAAAGAAAAAGAAAGAAAAGAAAAGAAGAAGCAAAATAGATAAAGAATAGAAGAGAACTAATCTCCAGGCTGTAAGCATCTTAAATGTAGAGGACAAAATAGCTCTATAAAAGTGTCTTTGGTTAGGCTCGATCTAGCGCCCTGCGGGCAGAAAATTCAGCACTTGGCCAATGGCACCAAATGACCATTTGGTATATTTATACTATTTCCTGTATATACATGTATATACACACAGTTTCAGTCGACGTGCGCAAGTGCCATGGAACCCATTCCCTCCTTGGTAGATCCGCCCCTGCTTGTTGGATCACATAGGTCATGTTGTTGTTGTAGTGATTATAGTACATTATTTTATACTCACTGACGTGAGTACACATTCAACATGTGTAGTACTCTCATTTAGTGAAATGTTATTCACCATTTTTACCCTTTAAAAGTATCAAATTGGACATTATTGTAATTTTTTGTTTTCCTAATTTTTAAGATATTTATGGACTAAAATTTTATTATTAAAACTTTACTTATTTGGACAATGTAGATTGTCCTAATATTTAAGACTTTAAAATTGATTCTGATTTTAAGACATATAGATCCTTTCCTTAATTATGTCTCATAACTTTAAGGGGTAATCTCCAAGTTTCAGTATTAGTAAACATATAAAATAATAGTTGATAAACCTACAAAATAATAGTTGATCAGAGTTCAGATAAGTAGAAGAAAAAGAGTAAGGCAACTGCCGTTTCTTGATTGTGGAGCAAGTTTAACTTTTCTTTTTTTCCCTTAATGTGGTAAAGTCACACTAATATAATGATTTCGAGAAATATACAAGAGAATGTAGTAAAAAACTGTAAGATAATGTAGTAAAAATCTTACATCTATCTATATATCTATATATTTTCTCTCTCTCTGTCTCTCTCTTAGTGAAATGCCATTCACCTTTTATCCCTCAAAAATGGATTTCACGTTGGACATATTAACATCTAGATTTTTTCTTAGTATATGGAATTTTAAATCAACTAAATTGTGCATTAAGTTCGTCCTTTATTTGTAATTTATAAAATTTGTAATATTAAAACCTTGTTTAAATCTTTTCCTAATTTACGTTATATAACATAACAATTTTGTAAAAAAGAACTAAAAATGTCGAAGTCCACAAAGAATAAGAATTGACTATTACTAAAGTTTGGGAATAAATAGTTGAAAAGTCACATCGCGTTCTAGCTAGGTCTTTTCCTCTCTTAGTGCATACTAGCTTCACTGCGCCGTCCAGGGGGGGAAGAGAGCACACCTCCCAGAAGGCACTCATGGCACAGGATTCAGCGGTGCATGATGGGAATGAACAACGGATGAAGTGAGGCAAAGAGTTGACTATAGAGAATGCCCATGTTTCGGGGCAATTGGTAGGGGGTGTGGATCATGGAACCATGGTGGAGAAATCCAGTGTTGGAGATGCAGAGGCGTCAGCCTCATCAATGCAGAATGGTGAGAACCAAAATGGAACAATTGGTGCAAGGGATGCAAACAAAAGTTCAGGAAACATGCTAGAAATCAATGTATCTATACCGGCTTTGAGCCAAATTGAGACGCCAGTGAAATTGAGTGGGGAAGAAACACCACAATTGATGCAAGATAGGGTGGAATTGGTGGAGAGCGTTAGTAAATTGTCGTGGGCTGATGAAGTAGAAGCGTCTCCAGAACTTAATTCCAAGGGTTCCGCCTGGGACAATTTTGACATTGCCAAGGTAACTAATGCTGGTTTCAAACTTGAATGTGTAGCACCTGAAATCTATGATGATTCACCTGTATGTGAAATTGATTTAAAAGATATTAGTACATGAGTTTTATTGGAAGAATGCTATGTTCTGGGGGCTTATCTTCCATTTACTATAATGAATGGGTAACATATGGTGGACAATTTGGAAGAAGAGGAACTCTAGGTGTTTTGATAGTACAGAAAATAGTATGCAAAAGTTCAAGCTTAACAACTTTTTGTTATAATGTTTTTTGTATAATAAGTTTTGCTCAAATGATACTATCTCTACAATTGATGTTCTAGATTCAATTTAGGAAAGAGAGTTGGATTTGAAGTAACTGTTGTAAATATGGTATAGTACAACCTATCTATTGTTTAGAGATATATACAAAGTTACCAGTTTAAAAAATTGGCAATGTGAAAAGACTGTGGGGGGGACATGGGATTGACTAGGTCTCTATGTTAAAAAAGGGTATTGTGCTGGTTAGATTTGATACTAGTGTGGGGAGAAGTAGGTGTTACAAGGGGGATTTACTACTTCGATGACAAACCTGTTATTGTGAAAGCCTGGAATCCAGACATGATGTTTTCTAAAGCGGAATTGTATACTATTTCAATACGGGTAAAGCTTCCTGGCCTGGAATTTAAATATTGGAGCCCAAAAGGCTTAAGCAAGATCAAGTATAATTGGAAAGCCTTTAATGGTGGATAATCACATAGAAAAGAAATAGGACTAAGCTTTGCCAGATTACTTATTGAGGTGAAAATGGACACCCAACTACCTGATAAAGGCGTTCTTTAAGAACGGGAAAAGACTGATGACGGAACAGAAAGTGCAGTATGATTGGAATCCCATCCTTTGTAAATTTTGTCAGAAATATGATCATGATGAACAAACTTGTAGAGCAAAGAAGGTATTAAGGCATTATAGTAGGAAGACTACTCCTAGATGTTTAAGGAAAATAGATTTAAATAATGCATATGACATGGCACGTTAGGATTTCCTGGAAGAAGCCTTGAATGGCTATGAGTTTCCTATACCATTTGTTCATCTAGTAAAGGTGTGAGACTTCTGCTAAATTTACCATCAAATTAAATGGAGAGGGTATGGCTACTTTGAAGGTAAAAGGGACCGAGGCAAAGGGGATCCAATGTCTCCCCTGTTGTTTGTACTTGTGATGGAGTATTTGACTGGATTCCTCAGAACCTTGAGAATGAGTGAACTGCCTGAGTTTATTTGTAAGACTACTAAACTCACCCACCTATTATTTGCTGATGATTGATGCTACTGTGTAAGGTTGATCTAAGATCTATCCAAAGAATTAAGGAGGCCATCAACCATTTTAGTACATTTAACTTGGAGATGTCCAAAATTTTCTTGGCTAGTACCGAGGAAGGCCTCCGACAGAGTATTCTAGATTTGATGGATTCTCTCTAGGATCTTTGCCTGTTAGATAGCTAGGATTGCTGGAATTCAAAACAGTTATCATATGCTGGTCGACTGCAGGTTATAAATGCTGCACTGTTTTCCATGTACAACTTCTGGGGGCTGTCTTCATCCTAATGTAGAGATTGATAGGAAATGCTGTGAGTATCTATGGGGGAGCTCAGAAGGCCACATGAAAGTCTCTTTAGGTGCTTTGGCAAGGGTTTGCATGCCTAAGAAATTTAGAGGGCTGAATACTAAAGGATGTGAATTCTGGAATGTAGCATCCTTGGGGAAACTATTGTGGCAATTAGCTTCAAAGAAAGATGTATTATGGGTGAAATGGGTGCATGAGGTCTATATGAAAACATGTAGGAATATCTGAGAACACTGTCCATCTCAGGACAATAGTTGGTATTGGAAGAAGTTGAATGGCTTGAAAGCAAAAATGGTTAAATGGTACAGAAGGGGCACTTACAGGCTAAATGTTAATGGCATTTATTCAGTGTCAAACAGCTATAATGACATGCTGGAACCATGACTAGACTAAGGGAGGCTGAACTGATTTGGAGCCCTACTACCTTGACAAAGGGTGATATTGTGGCTAGCATTTCAGGATAAGCTGCGCTCACTGAAGAGAGGCTGATGAGAATACATATCCCTATAGAAGGGAACACTGATTGCTGTTTGTGTGATTTGGAAACTATAGAGACCCACCAGCACCTATTTATAGACTGAAGGTGGATCACCGAGGTAAGGGGAAGAATGATCAATTGTTCTGGAATTCCACTTCCAACTAGGAATTCTAAGGATAGTATGTGCTGGATCAAAAGTAGACATTGGAGACATTTCAGGAGACAAATAGCAGCTGTGATATGTGGAGAACTGATTTATTATACATGGAAGTGACGGAACTGGAGATTGATTGTAAATACTGAGTTCATAGCTAATATACAAAAAACCAACAGAACTTAGAGAGGGTGAGCATGATTGCAGGACCTAGGAGAATTATAAGCTGCCAAGTTTTGCTACAGTGAATTTGTAAATAGAATCATTTATTAGTATTTTTGGCTGTTTTTTTTCTGTTTGAGGTCTAGTATGATTCAAGACAATCTTCCTGGAAAGGGGATTTGGATTTCTAGATTCTCTTGGTTGTAAAGTTTTGGTTTATTTTGGTAAATATTCACAGTTTATTGCCAAAAAGAAAAAAAAGATAAAGTTGGGAATATTGATCAGTACTCCTTCAATATGTAGGTTTTTTGACTCCATGCCTTTTGCTTTTCAAATATATATAATGTCTAAATCTCTTTTCAAAAATTGCTATGGCATTCTTGTGAGATGCGAAGAAAGAAGCTATGGGCTGATCAAAGTCTGATTTAAACATGTGTGGTTTGAATTTATGTTTTTCATTAATATTTTATTTTAAAATTTTATTCTATTTGTGTTTACATTATATGTTTGAGGATTTTTTTATGGAAAAATTTCTTCCTTTGTTGATTTAGTTAACATAATCAATATTAACCATTTTCCAGTACTTGCACTTTTTCTTTAATTTTTGTTTGATACTTAAACACATTTTATATTAATATTTATTTGATTTTTTTAATTGTATACTCGTCGATATAAGTACACACGCAAAGTACACTCTTAAAACTAGTTATAATTTAAGCCAGCTTACTAATAAGAAGCAAAAGAGAAATGGATATTCATTTTGAGTTCGCAGGTCCTGCCTTCCTTGAGCAGGGTTGCTTTTAACCTCTCCAAAAAGGTTTGCGTCTAGTTTAAATGTAAATTCCATGAATAGCAGAGTGCTGTGTGGGTACGAATGTGGAAATTACTGTATAGTGTATACTGTACTTACAATAATTTGGTTTGAGAAGCAGGAAGACTTTACAATGCATTCTTTTGGAGATAATCAGTACTTTTCCCAGTTATGGATAATAACTACGTTTAACTGATCTTTTCCTTTTTTTTCTCTTTGTTGAAGCAGAAAAAGGGGAAGCAAAGGAATGATCATATTTCAAGGAAAAATAAAGACAAAAAGGTGTGTTATCTAATTGCAGAACACGGTTCTCGGCCTTCTCTAATAGATACTTAAGATAGGGTGTTTTCATTTAGCAAGTATCTATTTGTTGGACAAATGTTCTTTGTTTCAACATACATCCATATGTAGCCATATTCCCTCATGGGGCAGTGATACTGCTACTGAGGTTTAACTGAGGTGCGTCTGCTCCTGGTTTAAAACATCCATATGGAGCCATGACCCATATTGATCTCATTATGTAGAATTCATTGATCTTATATTTTGTCATCATTCATTCTTCAACTTTCTCAATCTAATTTCTTCTTTTGATGTGAGATCCACGCCATTTGTGAAACTTTGATGTGATTCAAATCTTGGAAGCAGATAACTGTATGGGCATATGCATGTGACATAAACAAAAAGACTGATGTGCTTACACAAAATGAGCAAGCCTTCAATTAATATGTGAAGACCCAAAAAGGAGGCTTGCTATATAGCTGACTTTAGTTTTTCAGAGACAGACGTATGTCTTCTGTTGTTTTATTTTACACACCCTTTTAGCTAAATCCCATCAAGTATAGGGGCACTTAATATCCTTCAAGTGCTGTATATATATAGTTGCCTTTTAGTAATCCTGGATGATTACCTTGTGTAATCTACTACTTTCAAACAAATGAAACAAATATTCGCTTGCAGTCCTTATTCATTCCAAAAAGGAAAAAATCGATTTACTTGCAGTCTCAACTTTTGACAGCTATGCTGTACATTGTATTGGATTTTGAATAATAAGTTCTTTGGCATGATTCCCTTGTTTTTCGGTTTTAGGAAAAACTTACAGATTCCTTGCCAAAGTTAACTCATGTTGCTAATCGCACAAATGGTCCTACCTATGCTCGAGCTGTTATGCCAATGGACAAGGATGGTCGAATTAACTACCAAGGTTGGTCCTTATGCCTCTGATTCCACTTTCAAAAGATCAACTGAAGTTTGAGAAACTGATTTTTAACCTGAAGCTATGCTGTTTGGAGCTCTCTGCTTTTATTTTTTGCACTCAGAGTCTAGTAGTTCTTACTTTGAGCCGGTGGTCTATCGGAAACAACCTCTCTACTTCCTCGGAGGTAGCAGTATGGACTGCGTACATCTCACCCTCCCCAGACCCCATTCTTGTGGGAATACATTGGGTATGTTGTTGTTGTAGAGTCTAGTAGTTCTTCCTGGAAGGGCATGTTAGAGGAGGTCTACATTTTCGGGAGGATGAAATGAATAGAGATGATAAGCTTATATTCTCCTCTTGATGATCATAACCAAATCACTGAAGAGGTTCTGATAACTATCATATAAACACTTGTAGAAAGTACTTCAATTTGAGCCGTCCTGTGTAGATTTATGTGGTTAATGGTTTAAATGAATAATATGAACGCTTTTAGATATTACAACGTTTTTTGAGGTAATCCTTTATTATTTTTTGTTCTTCAGATATTGATCACAACTACAGCCA
>NC_061116.1:225215145-225241700 GCF_002878395.1 Capsicum annuum | reverse complement strand
TGGCTGTAGTTGTGATCAATATCTGAAGAACAAAAAATAATAAAGGAATACCTCAGAAAATTTTGTAATATCTAAAAGTGTTCATAATGTTCATTTAAACCATCAACCACATAAATCTACACAGGACGACTCAAATTGAAGTACTTTCTGCAAGTGTTTATATGATAGTTATCAGAACATATCATTCTATTTGAGAATTAATAGAAAAGTACTTGAAAATCTTTGATTTCCTAATTGGACAATTGACTTGTAGATGATTGTTTATGGCTGACTTGAGATTTTTTCTTTTTCAGTAAGCATGATTTGTCATTAAGAGTTGGACATGTTAGAATTTCATACATTTCGGGCTGCCTTATGAAATGAAATTTTTTGTGGATAGAAGCTCCCCATTATTCATGAGGCTTTATTGCTTCGTCACTCACTCGACAATTGAGATTTCTTCAGTGGCATATACCATTGGGGAAGGGTTTTTTAATAGTAGTGGAAGCTAAAAGAATAGCTTTCTCCATAAGAACTTTTAGAACCTTGATCAAGGAAGAATTACTGGTCTGGTACTTACAAATTGCTTTTCAAATTGATTAGCTAATTCAAACTACTACTTTTCAAAAAAAGTATTTTTTCGAAAGGCACTTCTGCCCAAATTCACTTTCAAAGTAAAAGCTTAATCAAACATGCTATTAACCTCTGTAAAAGTTCAACAACTATTTATATGGGAAATGGCCTTTGTTTACTCCTGGACAGGGCAGGTTCTGGGTGGTGGGATTCACTATACCACCCGTCCCAGAAAAAGAAGAAGAAAAAGTGTTGTCACACTCACCAAATCTCTTATTCCCCATCTCCACCCCCAAATCGCTTTCCCAGATGCTGTGTAATTTTCCTCTGAGAGAAGTGATTATACTGTCAATCACTGAGTTTCTTATTCCACTTCTCTCCCTCTCAGTGCTGTGTAATTTTCCTCTGGGAAAAGTAGGTATATATCTGCTATATGCTAGGTGCTTTTCTTCCATTCATGCTGACCAGTGAGTTTAATTTGTACTATTCAACATCTAAGTTGGTGCTTGGGATAATATGACCTCTGCTTCTCTGCATGCTCCATCACTGTTTGCAATTAATTGAACCTTTGGATCCTCAAGATTTTTGTATCTGCTCCAATTTATTCTGTTGTCTTATTTAGTGTTTTGGCAGAGAAATACTCTTTTTATCAGTGCACTTATAACCAACTTAGGATGTTTTGATACATTATGTAGATACAAGATAGAATAACAGTTCGATGATATGCATATACATTCTACTGTTTCTCTGTCTGTGATATGCCAATGTGGAACCTTATTATCTAGGTCCTCTTTTTCTTATTTTATTTTGGACATATATGGTGTATGTAAGTGTTGTAATTTTGCAGTCATTGGTGGTCCCATTGGACAGCTTCTTCAGCAAAATGCTCAAACACTGGATCAAATATCTGCCAACTTGGACAATCTTAAGGTTGGTTGATAATTTTGAGACTTTCCATTACCCCTGCCTCTCACCCCTTTTACCTGTGATCTGTGACACTCAATAATAATGATACTGTCTGGTGTTTACACTTGTAATAAGTTTATCTGAAAGGAGAATATATAACTCTGTTGTTATTCAGCTCCCTTGCTGGTATAAATTTGAATATTTAGACAATGCTAACTGTATGTTAAACTTTATCAGGTCCCTTCAGTAATAGGGATTAGGGGGAGACTGCCTCTTAGACTTTTATTATATGTATTTCAGCACTTTCTTGATGTTGGTTCCTACTTAATGAACTTTTATCTTTACTGATAAAAAGAACTAAAGAATATTCATCTCTGTTATATTAGTCATATGAAGATTGAGGGGGTGGATTAGTTCTTCGTTACTTTGTTTGAGAGCTAAAATTTTGCCTCTAGTGGGAGTGATGAGGGAAAATGTATCTTGATCTTCTTTTTGTTCCCTATGATGACAAGCTTCAATTTTGAAGGAGGCTCAATTTTTTTTTAAATAATTCTACTCATGGGGTTATTTGTTATGATATAATGCAATTCTTGTATTTGCATTTCGGGTTTTAACTTCTGCAAACCAAGTAAAGCATTGGGCATGAGAATTTATCTTAAGGGATAATCTTTCTCTTGACGTAAATTCAGAAATAGTTCTTAATTATAAAGATAAGGAACTATCAGGGCTTCTTCCGGTAAGCTGATGCGTCCTGATATCCCTTGCTTGCAAGATCCTTTCATTTTTCCACGTGCACTCATCCATGGTACAGCATCTTGCAATTCTTTCATGATGTGCCAACTGCCTAGTGACGAGCCTTTTGTATTATTCGTGATAAAGCTACATGGATAGATTTTGATGTTGTTGGCAATTCTCAATGTAAAGCATTATCATTTTTTGTGATTGGTGCAGATCCAGGAAAACTTCGACCTTCTCATCCAAGCTCGAAACAATCTCCTCAAAGTCGTAAATAAGTATGCTTTATTGTCCTCCCGTTCTCTCTCTCTCTCTCTCTCTCTCTCTCTCTCTCTCTCTCTCTCTATGTTTGCACATCTTTACTAATGCATGTATTTATTTTGTTCTTGTCATTCTCTTTTATCATTTGTGGATCTCCTTTCCATGCTTTTTGTCATGAGTGAGTGTCCTTTGCCATCGCCCCCCAAAAGTTCCTTTTAAATCATGGGAAAATATAAGAAGGGTCCATGTATCAAACAAATTAAAGTATATATTTGTATTATATGCTCAACGAGGTGCATAATTTCTGACTTCTCTCTACTTGCTTACCACTTCATTATGTGCTGAAATAAACAATCTCTTGCAGCTTGAATGACGAACCAGAGATGCATTCGATGCCTCCACTCCCTCTAAAGCTAAACGAGGAGCTCGTCAACTCAATCCTTTCGTGTCCACCATCGTTTCCAGATAAATCATGAGGTCCTGTTGTGTTCCTGTCTTGGGCTTTCTAGAGATGCTTCACGCGCGTGTCCCAAAGTTGCGACCCTTTCAATCGCTTAGAAAACATTAAACTTGCACCAAGTTATTTACTATATATTTTGGTCTTTGTTGGCCAAGTGTTGGAAATTTGCTGGTTTTACCATGTGAATTGTAGTATGTCAGGAAGGGTTCTTTTCCTTCTGTGAATTAGTATGTGCCAGGAAGGGTTCTTTTCCTTCTGTGATTTAGTATGTGCCAGGAAGGGTTCTTTTCCTTCTGTGAATCATTTCTTCCATAGATGCTAAATAGAACAAAGGTCGGATACCACCCGTCTATTGATTGCTTGGTTTTTGTTAAAAAGGGCAGCCCGGTGAACTAAAGCTATGCGTAGGGTCCGGGAAGGGCCCCATCACCACAAGGGTGTATTGTTTTTTGTTATTTTTTCTTCTCCTTTTCAAAGTTCCTGTCATAATTTATACAATAGCTTGCTCCATTAAGGTTGTGGCCTCTTTGGACACATTTTGTAGCATTTATCAAATTGTATGTAGTTAGTTAGATAATAGGTACCAAGAAGTTAGCTGTAGACGCGTTAGAGGATACTTCTAGTTGGAGCTGCTTGTTGACTATGGTTATGTTACAGGTAAGGATAGTGGAGTTAGTGCACCAGGTGTATCAAGTACAGACGATCAGAGATTGATTCTCCCGCCAATGCTGTTTTAGATGAGTTACCAAATATGGTTTATATCTCATGCGTGGTTTGTGAGGTTATGATAGCAATTACTGATCTTTTCGAGGGTTCAAAAAGAGACTGCTTATGTTTAATTGGGGAACATGAGTAGAACTTGTTACAAATTTCAAAATATTTATGGATCAATAGTCAAATGGAAATTTTGTCCTCTGAAAAAATTATAAAAATCTAAACACGTTGCATATAAAAAGAAAAATGACATTGCACGTCGAATAAAAAAAAAAGGAAAAAAAGGTTGTTGTACAGTCCCTTGTTGATGATTCAAGCACGTAATGGCTGTCTATGTATATTTTCTTTAAAAGACCATGATATCTATACACTTTTTCTTCAAACATTTTTCTAAAATTGGTATCTTCATTTGACTTTTGAGATCTTTGTAAAATTGTCAATTTTCTTACTACCAATTTGTACAAGGATAATTGACAACTAATAAAGGAATTTACTTATAGTATTTGTTGGTAAGAATCAAGCTACTAATTTCATTTTTTGTGAAATGTTACTTGTAGTTATGTCTATTTTGAGTGATATGATTATACAAAGTTCTTTTTCAATATTAGTATAGAAATTTTGAACTCATCAAAAAAAATATATATCTGAGAAAGGGTAGCTTCTAGGGATAGAGAGATTATTTAATTTATACCGTCGTATCCAAAGAAATTGATTAATATGATACTTTTAGTTTAGGTAGTTGTTATAGACTGACAGATGAATTCATGATTTCGTCTAAAAATTGGAATGCCTAAATGTGAAGGAAGATACATAGCAACCAACCACAATATAGTAATCTTTACATCAACGTATTACCTAATGATTCCTTTTTTTGTTTAATACCAGTACTGGGGGATAGCATGTTAGTCAACCAATGAACTGGATTTCAAATATAAGTTGGTTGGATTAGGCATATAAATTAAATAAGTATTAAGGATAGATGATTAGATAGGGATATGTTGCAATTACAACTTACGGAGGACATGACCTTAGATAGGAAGTTTGGAGGAACCGAATCTAGGTATAAGGTTAATAGGTAGTAGTGCATTGTCTTGTTATATTTACTAGTATTGCATTTCTGCTCTTATCTATTGCATCGTGTAGTTTAATTATATGAAACACTATTTTTTGTTACTATTTATTGTTTCTTGTTCTTGCATTATTTTTTTTTTGTACACTATTTTTTGCCTTGAATCGAGATTCTATCGGAAATAACCTCTCTACGTCATCTCTAAGGTAGAGGAAAGATTCGCTTACACTTTACCCTCTTCAAACCCTATTTTGTGGGACTATATTTTTCAGATTAAATGGATGGCCCAATCAAATTTAATTTTGATAATAATATATTATTATATTATATATAATAATATAACTTCTCTCTCCATGCACATAACCAACTAGGCCACTACTTCCCTCTATCACAATCATTTCTCCCCCACTTATTTGCCACAAAGAAACAGACTAGCTCTGGCCTCTGTGTGTTTGTGTGAGAGAGGAAAAAAATTGAAAGATGATGAATACATCTTTCAAATTCTCTACTCAATTGTTGTTCTTCTGTATCTTCCAAATATTTATCAGTTTCCAAATTCTGAAAGTAAATTCTCAGGACAGCAACACAGATTCCTGCAATTCCAATCTCAAACTTAAAGGAGGAATTTTCTTTGATACAGCTTCCTTCCAATGTCTTTCAGTATGGGATCAACAAGGATACATCCTCAGAGTATGTAATTCTTACTCCTTTCGTTTTAATTTATTCGTCGCATATAATTTAAAAAATATTGTAGTCTTAAACTACATGAAAAAGTTGGAATTAAAGAATTATAAAAAAAAAGAAAATTTTAATTTATTTATCTGATTTTACTTTACGTAATGTTCTGGTCTTAAACTACGTGGAAAATTGGAATTAAAGAATTATGAAAAAAAAAAAAAGGAAAATAGAGATTATTTCTGAAGAGGATTAAAAAGGAAAGTTTTCATTATTACTATAGTATGAGAAAATCGCTAATTTTTGACAAAATCAAACGAACTTTGGCTCAGTATAACAGGTTTTCATCGAAAATCCCTTATCGATTAGCCAAATTCCGACAGAACGTTTTTCCAAAACTAGCAATTGTCAATCCATTAACATTTTCTTCCTTGTTTTTTTTCTCAAGTATAAGAGAACGAATACAAGTGTGTGGAGTTTTGTTCTCTCAGCACCAAACACAAATGCATACATAGCCATGGGATTTTCAGAAAAAGGCAAAATGGTTGGTTCAACTGCAATTGTTGGATGGGTGGCTAATGATGGAACTCCAACTATGAAGAAGTATTTTCTCGGTGGTCAATCGCCCAATCAGGTCGATTTTAATATTATCTTTCGTTATATTATGTAGTCATTCATATTTTCATTGTTCGCAGAAAACAATTATTGTATTTGTCATTGACCTTAACAGATCTCTAGAGTGAAGTAGGTGGATTCCATGTGTCAAAATCCTTGGGAAAAATGTCAAAAATTTAAAATTACCATCCGTTATACTTTACCCAGAGTCAACGTTTCGTTGAAGTTCTATTAAATTACGAGCAAATACTAGATGATTTACCAAAGTCAGATGTATGAATAGTCCCAAATTATTACGATATTTTGTATCCCAATGGGTTATTTAGTTTTGATTATACGTACAATAAGATCATGTTCATTCTGAATCGACTAAAGTGTTGATTTTGAATTTTTCCTATCAGGTGTTACCTGATGAGGGAAATCTCCAGCTTGTTAACTTGACATCCTCTGTTGTAGCTGAGAACTCCAGAATCTATTTGGCTTTTCAATTGAGCATTGAAATGCCCAGTAATAGGCTCATTTACTCCGTCGGACCGACAGGAATGCTGCCGTCCACCGTCAATTATCGGTTGACGGAACATCAGGATAAGACCTCTACTTCCTTGAATTACAACACAGGTTAGTGAATTGATTTGAATTTTATAAGTTGATAAGTGTGGGATGGTATTGCAAGCCTATTACTATGATGAACTATTAAAGATTGTGGCGCGATGAATATGATCCTTACATCTTAATAGTGTTTCAGTTTTAAGTCATCTTTGATATGAAAAAATTCTTAGTTGGAATGAAAAATGTTTCCGCTTTAATGGGTCTTATGTGGTGCAAATATGAATTAGTGAGCCGAGATGTAGGCATCAAACACCGAGTGAGGAGAAAAGGGGCAAAATTATACAAGTTCGCTATATTTCAGATAGATTTTTAAAAATAACCAGTCTATAAATTTTTGTTAAAAAATAGCCACTTTTCATGTGGCAATTTTTGAAATTTATGAGTGTTATGATTTCCAAATAATTGTCTATTTTTAGATAACTTCTGAATTTGTGATTATTTTTCAATTGCAAATCAAGAAAATGACCATTTTTAATTCTACTTCCCCCCACCCCCCCACCAAAAAAAAAAAGTCTTACTACTAGTGGTGTTGGGTGGGTGGGTTCAACCACTGCTTCTAATGAAGGCAATGAATCATAACTGGTCAAAGAATAAGAAGATACTACCAACAAATATATCAATTATTTTATATACTACTACCAATAATATTTATAATATTTGACGTACCAACAAATTAAACATATGTAGCTTTTAGTAGTTCTCACGTCTTTGACTTGAGGAAGTTGTCAGCCAATGTTGTTTAATAAGTTTTCTTTAAGAAAAAAAATGGTATAAAAGGGCTTCCTAATTATGTCAATACGTACCATTCAATCAATCAACTATTTCTATAAACTAAAAGAGTACCACATTTTTGTGTTTGGATATTAATCATGTTAACTCTATTTTAGGCATAATTTGTTAGGATTCATTTGATAGAAGATTCACCTTGTTACTACTAGTGAAATTTATAATGTAAGTGTTACTACTGCCACATAAAATGAGACAGAACCAAGCAGTGGCGGAGCCAGGATTTTTATTAAGGGGTTCATTAGTGAACATACGAACTAACCAAAGGGGTTCAACATCTACTATACATACATAAAAAATAATTTTAACTATGTATATATAGCATGATATTCCGACGAAGGGGGTTCGGATGAATCCCTAATTGAAGGGTAGCTTTGCCCCTGGAAGCAAGGGCTAAGCTAGCTTATAAGTTACGGATTTATGCGAATTCAAGAACTTCAAAGTCTGGATCTATCTCTGAACAGAAGGAATACGTTAGTTGAAGATGTTCTTGACATTTTGTATATGATTGTGTTGTTGTAAAACAGGTCAAAGTGAAACAAAGACACTTTATGCAAACCTGAGGAGAAGCCATGGACTTCTAAACATGGTTGGCTGGGGAATTCTCATGCCAATTGGAGTCATGGTAGCTAGATACTTGAGACAGTATGATCCAATCTGGTTTTACTCTCATGCAACCATTCAATCGTTAGGGTTCATCCTTGGATTCGCGGGTGTTATAAGTGGGCTCATTCTCAATAGTCGTCTTCAGAACAATGTCAATAAACACAAAGGCCTTGGCATCGTCATTCTTCTTCTCGGTTGCTTGCAGGTTCGTCTCAAGTTATTTTTGAGTAACACAGACCTAGTATATATAGGTGCATGAAAGGAGACAGATTCAGGATTTTTAGATTACGTAGTTTTCTGAATATCACTGCATTTACTGCTACTTGGAAGTTGTCAAACTGTATATATACACATTATAAATCAAGGCAATTAGGTGATTGTACAATGATGTAGTAGACACTTCAAAAGATAAAAATTGCAACATAACATAATCAAATCCAAGAGTTGAAGTTTATGATGTAGCACAGCAAAAATTACGTTCACGATTTGAAGTTTATGATATTCATTAAAAGGCAAGCCTGGTGCACTAAAGCTCATGCTATGTGCGACCGCCTTACCTAGCATATTTTTGGTTTTCCCATCCGGTGTCCGGTACCCGCATTGGAGCCCGACTAATCTGAATTTGCGCCGGATAGGGCTCCATTCGGGGTTAGCGCTCCCTACCAAGGTTTTTTCCATACTCGAGCTCGAACCCGAGGCTGCTCCACATCCTTTGGTGGTTCCTTACCTAGCATTATTGATATTCATTATGGCTGTTTTTTAATTGGATAGGTTATTGCAGTATTGGTGAGACCAGACAAGGAATCAAAAATAAGAAGATACTGGAATTGGTACCATTACACAGCAGGAAGAATTTTGATATTATTGGCATCAATAAATGTTTTCTATGGTATTCATTTAGGGAATGCAGGAACTTCTTGGAATGCTGGTTTTTCAATTGCCCTGGTTATTTTATTCATCACTGCTTTAATACTTGAGATCAGGAAGTGGAAGAGAACATAGAAATCTTTTATTATTATGTTTATTCATGTAATATTATTGTTTATTTTTATTGTTTTTGAGTATTTTCTCTTTACATATTACATAAAAATAATGGTCAATTCTCTTTAGAACTTCAGATTTATTCAATATGATGTTGGGGAACAATGAAAAAAATAATAATAACAATATTATTTAACTGTTAACAAAATATTATATTAATAATATTAGTAATACAATAATATAACATTGTATAATATTATTACTACCTCAGTGATAATATTATAATTAATATGACAACTATAACAGTAATCTAACTATCTTTTTAACATGTTAATATATTAATTAATATTATAATTAATATGACAACTATAACAGTAATCTAACTATCTTTTTAACATGTTAATATATTAATTATACTTGAGCTGTGCTACGCACTATCTTAAGAAATTATTTCAACAGTGTGAAATGTTTTTTCAGGATTAAACAAACACTTCCTTGATCTTTTTTAATTAATCAGATATATCAATAAAATCATTAATACAAATATCAACAAGTTAACATATTAAAACAGAAAACAATAATAAGATGATATGAATTGTAACTAAAGAAAAGGAAAAGAATTTAGATATTTAGAAGTATGTGTTGTTTCTTTCTTTTTTTTTTTTTTTGCCAAAAAAGTAAGAAGGCTATTTATAGTATATTATTGAGGCGGTGAACATAGGCGGTAGACATCAACAAAAAATTAGAATATCACATGTTTTTCTTTTTCTTCTTCTTTGATTTCTTTTCCTTTCTTTCCATAAAGTGAAACACACTAGTTCAAAATTCTTTAAAGTATACTAATTCTTTTGAAATAAATTTTTTTACTTATAATCACCACATCATTTGAAAAGAATTTATAGGAAAATGATTTAAATTGTTGGATTTGCATGGACAAAATGCAATAGGTCTGGTGTCTTTTGAACTATGAACCAAACTTAGATCAATAAAATTTAACTTATAAAATTATCGGTGAAATATAATATTTCTATAAACCGAATAATTCTAGTTGTAAGCCAGAGATTTTATCAATCACATTTTGACCATAATTTTGTTGTTCAACGCGGTTTTGTGCCAATAAGCCATGCGCGCGCCTGGTATTCATGAGAGCTCTAGAGACTAAGGTCAAAAGTCTCATAGAAACGATCTCATTCCAATTCTCATTAGGTGAATTCATCAAGTGTACACTGCTTTAAATACACAACCCATAAGGATTATGAATTCATTAAGAGTTAATAACTCATCCCTCCATTTTAGCAGCAGTTCAAGTACTCTCAATAAGTGCGCAGAATCAATATCGACTTGTTATTACCTATATGTACCTACTTCGTGGGATCTCCAATCACATAGGTTGGGTTACCATCTCTATTGACAATCATATTGGCCTTAACTCCATCTCTTTTGATGTTTGAAGAATTAATTTTTTTCCCACGAACGTAGTCAGTGAATTGGCCGAATTCAATTCTGACTTCACATAATCAATGGAAATTATTCCATCTCTCAGCAGCTGCTTAACAATATCATGCCTCAATTTCATATGTCTACTCTTACAACTGTAAGATTTATTCTTCGCAATAGCAATTGCGGCTTGACAATCACAGTGTATATACATAGGAGGCATCAGATCATCCCTTTTTAAAGGGATTTTAGACAACAGATCATCCTTTTTCAAAGGGATATTAGATAACAGATCATCCTTTTTCAAATGGATATTAAACAATAAATCATCCTTTTTCAATGAGATATCAAGCAACAGATCATCCTTGATCAAAGAGCTATGAGGCAACAAATCATCCCTTTTAAAAGGGATATTCGCTAAGAAATTTCTTAGCCATTCAGCCTCAAACCAACTAAATTTAGAGCCACAAACTCTGATTCCATAGTTGATCTAGCAATGATCGTCTGCTTAGCTGATCTCCATGATACTGCACCACCACCAAGCGTGAATACATAACTACTAGTGGATTTTGTCTCGTCTGAATTAGAGATCCAATTTGCATCACAATATCCTTCTAAGATTGAAGGAAATTCACTATACGAGATACCATAATTCACGGTTCCTTTCAAATATTTCATCAATCACATTAATGCAGACCAATGTTCATTATTGGGATTATGAGTATATCTACTAAATTTACACACGACATAGGCTATATCAGGACGAGTAAAATTCATTAAATACATTAGACTCTCAATGATCTGTGTATACTTAGACTGAGCAACTGGGTCACCATTATTCCTTTTAAATTTAGAATTAGCATCATAAGGAGTGGCTACAGGAGTTACCTCCCAACATTCAAATTTCTTAAGAAGTCTTTCCACATAATGTTCTTGTGACAATATTATACCATCTTCACTCCTTATAACTTTAATTCCCAATATCATATTCACTTCACCCAAATCTTTCATATCAAAGTTAGTAGACAAAAATAATTTGGTACGCTCCACAATATTTAAATATGTACCAAACATAAGCATGCCATCAACATATAAACAAATTATCACATAATCATTGTCTACCACTTTTGTATAAACACATTTATCCATCTCAACAGAAGAAAAATCATATTTTATTAAGACTTGATCAAATTTCTCATGCCACTGTGTCATGACTCGAACTAGGGCCTGGCCGTGACGGACATCCCGAACCATGAAGGTCCAGGACGCCCTTCTCTATCTGGTAATCATGCACAACATTCAAATAATAAAAGAAGATGCGAAAACATAATCTGCTACGGAAACATGGTCAATTCTGAATTCAACATAAGTATGAAAACTGTAAATCAACTACATCTAAATAACATCAGACTCAGTCTGCGAAATCTCTACTACATGAAAATCTGACAACTGTTTAAAATTGGGACAAGACCCCCAGTAGATCAAAATGGTAGTAAATGACATAATCTGAAAAGACAGGCCTTCCGGAATAGAGAAGGCTCACCAACTGGACACTGTAACTCTGTCTGATAAATGCTACTGCTTTTCTGACCCTTAGACTGAGCCTCAGAACTTGGAGGGAGGAGGGGGGGGGGGTTCAATACATATGTATTGGTATGCAGAGAAAATCCAAAATAATCATTTATATTCAACATATATGAGAGCAAAGTAAAATAGTTTCACAAACATATAATATAGTAAGAAAATCACATGGGCATTTTAAAAGACTCTGTAAAAATCATCACAACTCTGAGAAATCTGTGTTACTTCTGCGTTAGGTGGTATACCTTACAGTTCTGAAAATTCCATGGGCTATATGGAAACTGCCATTAACTCGACAGTGAAGCCCCCAACCCAAGTGTGCTGCAAGGGTCGGAGTCTCTGAATCTACTACGCCACACGACCGTCTCCAGCGTACAATAATAATCTACCCATATCGACAAATACGGTTTCAGGCTAAGAGTTGCTTGAACTCGCGCCTTCTTCGGGTAACCACCTAACCCTCTTTAAGCCCCTTTTTAAAACTCAATCAAAACATGCAGTCTCTGAAAACATACTCTGAAAACATAATCTGTTATGGCATAAATACATATGGTATCATCATACCATTGACTTGCAAGTCGCATTCTCTGAGCCATTATTAGTTTGTCATAAATCTCTGTTTTCAAAACACAAGTTTTGGGACCACCATTTCAATAATTCAATTCAAAGAGACTCTTTCTTAAACCTCATGTAAACACATGCAAGGGACTCATCTTTATCAAGCCTTTCAATAGCTCAAGGTGGTCATGTCAAAGTTCTCAATTCACATGCAATTCTTTCTTTCAAACACAATAACACATTTATATCAAGAAACACCCTCTCAACAATTTCAAATCATGCTCAAATGCTATAATATTGCGAGAACATCTTCTAAATCACAAAACCATAATCTTTAATTCAATTCAAGAGAGGGAGTTCATAATTTATGCTCTCAAACAATCTTAAATCTCAAATTCCATACATATACATAGACATGTAAATCAATTTAGGGGATGGACCACAAGGTCAAAACAATAGTAACATTAAACATTCGTAATATGTAATTTAGAACATAGATTCCAAAACCCCTTTGAAATTCATGCATAAAAATCTTAAAGTCAAGCTCTAATGGTTTTAAGCCCATGTAGTTTTTAGGATAAACCCCACGTATCTCTATTTTGGAAATCAACAAATGTTTCTTGAAGCTTACGGTGCGAGGATTCCAAATCTCCAATTATCTTCTAAAACCCACGGTTAAATCTTGAGTTATGAGGATTTTTAGTTTGAAACCCTAATGGAGTTTCTTGAGAGGTTTTGATGAAAATAAACTTACTTTGGTGTCCTTGAGATTAAATCCCGTGTTAAAGATGATAAAGGGTTGGAGAAGTACCATTGTACCCTTAATGAGATGGAGTAAAAATATAACTGGTGCCCGATTTTATGAGCCACCGCGACGCGCCACTATCGCAGTGGTTCACTGAAAATTGACGAATGCGAATTGGGATCCTCTGCGACGCGCCACTATCGCGAGGTCCCACTGAAATTTGACAATTGATAATTAAACCCTCTCCGCAACGCGCCAAACACCAAAATGACGATGTATTACGACTAGCACATAAAATAACCATAACTTCTTCACCGAGTGTCCGTTTTGGATGAATCTTATATCGACGGAAAGCTTATTCAGTCATATACATAATGAAGAGTTAAAATCTAAGGAATTCCACAAGAAAATAAATATATATCATTCTAGAAGCCAAAGTCTGCTACTTTAGGGACAAGACTTAGCTAAGAAAACTTCGGGACATTACAATATCCCCCCTTGGGAACATTCGTTCTCGAATGTTGATGCGGGACATAGACAAGCATACTTTCAAGCATACTAAGGTATAGAAAGAAATAAGGCAAGGATTGTACCTTCCATTTCGTCATCCACTGGGTCAAAAAGGTTTGGGTATCTAGATCTCATGTCAACTTCTGATTCCCAAGTTGCTTCTTCAATTTTCTGGTTTCTCCATAACACTTTAACGGAGGCTATCTCTTTGTTCCTCAATCTTTTAACTTGCCGATCCAAAATTTCTACGGGCTCTTCTTCGTAGGACAAGGAGTCTGTCACTTTGATTTCTTCGACAGGCAACACTAAAGAATGGTCTCCAATACACTTCTTCAATATAGATATATGAAATACCGGATGAACAGAACCCAAACTAGCAGGAAATTCTAACTCATATGCAACACCACCAATCCTTCTCACAATCTGATATGGTCCTATATAGCGAGGACTCAGCTTACCTATCTTCCCGAATCGCATGACTCCCTTCATGGGAGAAATCTTGAGAAACACCTAATCTTCAACTTCAAACCCTAGATCTCTTCTCCTAATATCGATGTAGGATTTCTAACGACTCTGATCTATCTTAAGTTATTCTCTGATAAGTTTCACATCTTCTATTGCTCGGTAAATAAGATCAGGCCCAAACATCTGCGTCTCGCCTACTTCATACCATCTTATCGGAGACCTACATATTCTCCTATACAATGCCTCAAATGGTGCCATCTTAATACTGGAATGGAAACTGTTATTATATGCGAACTCTACCAATGGCAAGTGCTCTAACCAACTACCTTTAAAATCAATCACGTAGGCCCTCAACATATCCTCAAGGGTCTGAATGGTGCGCTCAGCTTGCCCATCTATCTGAGGGCGGAAAGCCGCGCTCAAATTTACTTGGGTACCTAAACCCTTTTGAAACAATCTCCAAAACTGTGAAGAAAACTGTGTACCTCGGTCAGATATAATGGATACAGGTACCTCATGCAAATGAACTATTTCTGCAATGAATAGATTGGCATAATCCTCTCCCAAATAGTTAGTCCTGACAGGAAAAAAGTGGGCTGACTTGGTCAGCCTATCCACAATGACCCAAATGGAATCATACTGGTTTCGGGACTTCGGGAGTCCGGTAATGAAATCTATATTAATCATCTCCCACTTCCACAATGGCAAAGCTATCTCTTGGGAAGAACCAACTGGCCTCAAATGCTCTACTTTAACTTGTTGGCAATTCAAACACTTGGAAACAAAGTTAGCCACATTGCGCTTCATATTATTCCACCAATACATAGATTTCAGATCATGGTACATCTTAGTAGAGTCTGGGTGAACAACATACCTCGAAGTGTGAGCTTCATCAAGAATTCGCTCCCGCAAGCCATCTACATCAGGGACACATAGTCTACTTTGGTATCTCAGGATACCATCACCACCAATCTCAAATGAGATCACCTTCTGTTGGCCCACATCATTCTTAATTTGCATCAAAATGGGATCTTCGACCTGCTTTTCTTTAACTTCTGCACAAAGGGATGATCTAGCTATCTCATGCACGACCACTCCTCCGTCCTCAGAATCTAAGAGTCGCATTCCAAGGTTTGCAAGTCGGTAAATGTCTTTCACTATTTCTCTCATCCCCTCCCTAACATGAGAAAGACTGCCCATAGATAATCTGCTAAGGGCGTCAGCTATAATATTTACCTTACCCGGATGATAGTGCAAGCTCATGTCATAGTCTTTTAAAAGTTCCAACCAACGTCTCTGCCTGAGGTTTAGTTTTTTCTGTGAGAAAACATACTGCAAACTCTTATGGTCAGTGAAAATATCAACGTGCACCCCATAAAGATAGTGCCACCAAATTCTAAGCGCAAACACCACCGTCGCTAACTCCAAATCATGGGTAGGGTAGTTCCGCTCATGCACCTTCAACTGCCTAGATGCATAAGCCACTACCTTACCGTGCTGCATAAGAACAGACCCAAGTCCCACTTGGGATGCATCGCAGTATACAACAAAACCTTCTGTACCTTCCGAAAGAGTCAAAACAGGATCAGTAGTCAACTTATCCTTCAACGTCTCAAAACTATTCTCACAAGAGTCAGACCACAAAAACCTCACTTTTTTCTGAGTCAACTTAGTAAGTGGAGCAGCTATAGAAGAGAAACTCTCTACAAATCTCCTGTAATACCCCCCAAGAAGCTCCGAATATCGGTTGGATTCGTAGGTCTGGGCTATTTTCTCACTGCCTCAACCTTTTAGGGATCAACCTAAATCCCCTCACTAGACACAATATGCCCCAAGAAGCAGTGGCATTCAACCAGAATTCACACTTGGAGAATTTCGCATACAACTTATGATCCTTGAGAGTCTGAAGAATAATTCAGAGGTGATTGGCATGGTCCTCCTTACTTTTGGTGTAAATCAAGATGTCATCAATAAAAACTATGACAAAAAGGTCTAGGAACTGATGGAAGACCTATTCATTAGGTCCATGAAAGCTGCAAGAGTATTAGTCAACCCGAAGGACATGACTAAGAATTCATAATGGCTATATTTGGTTTGGAAAGCTGTTTTGGGAATGTCTGACTCCCTAACTTTCAACTGATGATATTCCGAATGAAGGTCTATCTTTGAGAAACATTTAGCACCCTGAAGCTGGTCAAAAAGGTCATTAATTCTAGGAAGAGGATATTTATTTTTAACCGTGACCTTATTCAATTAACGGTAATCTATGCACATACGCAGGGAACCATCTGTTCTTTGCACAAAGAGTACAGGTGCACCCCAGGGAGAAACACTAGGTCTGATAAAACCTTTATCTAAGAGATCTACTAGTTGTTCTTTCAACTCTTTTAGCTCTGCAGGAGCCATTCTATATGGAAGAATAGAAATAGGATGGGTATCTAGCAACATATCAATGCCAAAATCTATCTCCCTATCAGGTGGAATTCCTGGGAGATCATCTGGGAAAACTTCCAAAAATTCATTTACTACAGGGACAGACTGAAGAGGAAGACTTTCAGTATTAGAATTTTTAACCCGAATAAGATGATACAAGCAACCCTTGGAAATAAGTTTACGAGCTCTGAGATAAGATATAAAATTCCCTCTGGGGGCTAGAGAATGGCCCTCCCATTTTATAACTGGTTTGTTCGAAAAAGAGAAGGTGACTTTTTGGGTCCTACAATTCAGTGTGGCATAACATGAATGGAGTTAGTCCATCCCTAAGATAGCATCAAAGTCAACCATATCCAGCACTATGAGATCTGCCACCATATCTTGGCTATAAACAGTCACAACACAACCCCTATACACCCTTCTAACAAAAACAGAATCCCCCACCGAGGTGGAAACAAAAAAAGGTTCAAGAATCGCATCGGGCTCAAACCCAAAACCAACAACCATATAAGGGGTCACATAGGATAGGGTAGACCCGGGGTCAAGCAAAACATAAACATCACAAGAAAAGATTTGCAACATAGCGGTAAATACATATGGTGAGGCCTCTGCCTCCTGGCAGTTGGTCAAAGCGTACAACCAATTGCGGCCATTTCCGGCGGCTGAAGTGGCACTCTTCTGAGGTGGTGGTGCAGAAGAATTCACTTGTGTCTTGGCTCCCCCAACACTACTGTTTGCTGCCGGACAGTCTCTCTGGATATGGCCCAGCTGGCCACATGAATAATACACCAAAGCCCCAAACTGACATCTCCCTGGGTGATTCCTACCGCACCTCTCACAGCACGGATAGGACCGAGAGTTTTGAGCTACACTTCCCTGCGATTGTGTACCCTGCATCCTTGGCCCCTGAATAGACTGAAAATTCTAGGTGCGCTGCTCAGCTGTGGGTCTGGACACTGGAGCACTAACTGCCGATTGTGCATAACCCAAGTTTTTTTTCTTTTGCTATTTGCCGCCCCAATTACCGTCCTACTGCTGAATATGATTCTGATCCCCTGTGCTGGCTCTCTTTGCCTACCTGTCCTTCTCTCTAGCTTTAAAAAATTTTGTTTTCTTTTCTTTTACCTGCTGCATGTGGTCTTTCAGCCTAGCAAAGTCCATATCCCTATTCAACATAGCCCCCTAACACTCAAGCACCAGATCATTTGAAAGGCCGGAAGCAAACTTCCTCATTCGAGCCCTCTTACTACTCGTCATCTCAGGGGCATAATGGGCCAGCTGATTAAACTTTAAAGTATACTCCTAAAAACTCATCTTACCCTGCTTAAGGTTCATGAACTCCTCTTCTTTAGCTTCCCTCAGCTCTCGAGAAAAGAATCGGTCAAGAAAAGCTTCCACAAACTCGTCCCAAACTGTGGGCTCAGCACTGTCACCCTTTGTATCTTCCCATTCGTTGTACTATTGGTTCGCTACATCCTTTAGTTGGCATGCTGCTAGCTCAACATCTTCCACCAGATCAACATGCATTACTTTGAAAATCTTCTCCATTTTGTCTACGAACTCCTGCTGGTCCTCTTCCACCTTAGCGCCAGAGAACATGGGCGGGTTCATTCTCATGAATTGGCCCACTCTAGTAACTTTTGAAGTAATAGACGCAGACCCAGTATCCTTCAAACTTTGAGTTTGTGTGGCTACCAGCTGTGCAAGCATGTGAATAGATTTTCTGAATTTAGCATTAGAAACCTCTTCTTCACGAGGCTGAGTGCGATTGGCCCCCGTCCAGGGAGCTCTAAAAGGACTGGTTGGTACAGGAGGTACTCCCAGAGTAGGGACAGGTTCAAGGTATGAGCTCTATTACGGGTCCGCATCCCATGGGTGGGACGGACTTCATCATGCTGAAAAATAACGTTGGTGTGACGGAGAGACATAACTGGTTTTCTGAAAAGCAAGAGATCATTGATTAGGGGACAGATTAGACTCTGAAGCACGAACTAATTCACAAGGAAGAAAAACATTTCTAAACGCCTAGTAGCCTCCTGCTTATAAGTGTGGTGCGCTACACACCCATAAATAAGACTCTACCCGATACGATTTTGCAGACACCGTGGGACTATGAACTGTGCTCTGATACCAAGTTTTTCACGACCTGAACTAGGGCCTAGCCGTGATAGACATCCCAAACCATGAAGGCCCAGGACGCCCTTCTCTATCTGGTAATCATGCATAATATTCATATAATTAAAAAAAATGCGGAAACATAATCTTCTACGAAAACATGGTCAATTCTGAATTCAACATAAGTATGGAAACTATGAATCAACTACATCAAAATAACATCAGACTCAGTCTGCGAAATCTCTACTACATGAAAATCTGAAAACTATCTGAAACTAGGACAAGGCCCCCAGTAGACCAAAACGGTAGTAAATGACATAATCTGAAAAGATAGGCCTTCCAGAATAGAGAAGGCTCACTAACTGGACACTGCAACTCTGTCTGATAAATGCTACTGCTTTTCTGTACCCCTAGACTGAGCCTCAGAACTTGGAGAGAGGAGGGGGGAGTTAATACATATGTATTGGTACGCAGAGCAAATCCAAAATAATCATTTATATTCAACATATATGAGAGCAAAGTCAAACAGTTTCACAACGTATAATATAGAAAGAAAATCACATGGGCATTTTAAAAGACTCTGTATAAATCATCACAACTCTGAGAAATCTGTGTTACTTCTGCGCTAGGTGGTATACTCTACAATTCTGAAAATTCCATAGGCTATATGAAAACTACCATTAACTCGACAGCGAAGCTCCCAACCCAAGTGTGCCACAAGGGTCAGAGTCTCTGAATCTACTACGCCACACGACCATCACCAGCGTACAATAATAATCTACCCATATCGGTAAATACGGTTTCAGGCTAAGAGTTGCTTGAACTCGCGCCTTTTTTGGGTAACCACCTAACTCTCTTTAAGACCCTTTTTAAAACTCAATCAAAATATGCAGTCTCTGAAAACATACTCTGAAAACATAATCTGTTATGGCATAAATACATATGGTATCGTCATACCATTGACTTGCAAGTCACATTCTCTGAGCCATTATTAGTCTGTCATAAATCTCTGTTTTCAAAACATAAGTTTTGGTACCACCATTTCTATAATTCGATTCAAAGAGACTCTTTCTTAAACCTCATGTAAACACATGCAAGAGACTCATATTTATCAAGCCTTTCAATAGCTCAAGGTGGTCATGTCAAAGTTCTTAATTCACATGCAATTCTTTCTTTCAAACACAAGAACATATTTATATCAAGAAACACCCTCTCAACAATTTCAAATCATGTTCAAATGCTATAATATTGCGAGAACATCTTCTAAATCACAAAACCATAATCTTTAATTCAATTCAAGAGAGGGAGTTCATAATTTATGCTCTCAAAAAATCTTAAATCTCAAATTCCATACATATACATATACATATACATATACATATACATATACATATACATATACATATACATATACATATACATATACATATACATATACATGTAAATCAATTTAGGAGATTGGACCACAAGGTCAAAACAATAGTAACATTAAACATTCGGAATATGTAATTTAGAACATAGATTCCAAAACCCCTTTGAAATTCATGCCTAAAAATCTTAAAGTCAAGATCTAATGGTTTTACTCCCATGTAGTTTTTAGGATAAACCCCACGTACCTCTATTTCAGAAATCAACAGATGTTTCTTGAAGCTTACGATGCGAGGATTCCAAATCTCCAATTATCTTCTAAAATCCATGGTTAAATCTTGAGTTATGTGGATTTTTAGTTTGAAACCCTAATAGAGTTTCTTGAGAGATTTTGATGAAAATAAACTTACTTTGGTGTCCTTGGGATTAAATCCCGTGTTAGATATGATAAGGGGTTGGAGAAGTATCATTTTACCCTTAATGAGATGGAGTGAAAATATAACTGGTGTCCTCTTGGAGCGGGAGCATTGACAGTGATGGCCAGGTTAGCCAAATCTTGAGTACGATTTATTTCCTCCTGAAGCATTTCTAGCTTTCTTGCGAGTTCCGCAATCATCTCACTCTGTTCCGCTATTACATTGTCCCTGATGGTCAATGTATTTTCTTTATCATTTCTAGTCATTATTGAATGATGGTCAAAGGATGGGATTTTATGCGCTTTAGACCAGGTGAAGTAGGGATTTTCTTCCATTTAATATCAACACAGAGTAGTTTCTATTATCTGTAAAGTAAAACAACTCAAAGGCAGATGTGTTAGTTTTCGTATGTGATAAGTAATGCAAAATATTTGACACGAAATAACCACGTAGAGTTGTTTGAGTCATAGCCAAATTCGTCCATAGGAGTATAGCGGATAAACTTGCCTTTGATCCAAACAAACACACATAAGCACATAAGACAATTATATCACATAAGAACATTATACTAATGCATATCCTAACTGGGGTAACCCTTTTGAGCCAAGGGTTTGGGCCTAACTATTTTATATTAAAAGGGAAGAGTTCCCTGCATAAGTTCTTAAAGGAAGATTTTATACCAACAAACAGGGTTCCACTATATAATTTCTAGTCTCGATGATTCAAATTTTAACACTCCTAACCAGCGAAAGATCAATTGTCCCAGGTTTCAACCAAATGCATTTATTAAGGGATAGGATCAAAATAGAAAAAGGTAAAAGCTAGACACGGATCATGCAAAAAATAGTTTACTGATCTTAGATCATAACAGTGTAATAAAATGCATTCCTTAACGAAATCAGGTTATCGATAACAAGCTTAAAGGAAAATCGAAAAAAAAGGTCCCTTGGACACTCTTATCTTCTTTTAGCTAATTCCTTCAGACAACAAGCTAACGACTGAAGATTCATAAGGCTTCCTTATTCACAACAATAATTGGAAAATGGGAGAAAATTGTACTATAGCTGAGAAACTTACATATGCATTGAGAAAAAAAAACCAAAAATAACTGAGAACAAGCCTTAGCATTGATAGACTTTTGCGTTACTGAATATACGAATGAAAAATGGAATACTATGTGTTGACTGAGCCCTTACAATACTTCGATTCTTAAGCACGTGAACTAACACCGAACCAGCATGAGGTTGTCAATTTAGTAAAAAACCAAAGTAAAGCAGAGATAGAACAAACAGAGACAAAGCCATGGATAATGAGTTAAACATTCAAGAAAACCATCATAACCATACAATAAACTTTACTTCATCATCAAAGAAACTACACAACTACCACACAAACCTCACTTTCATCATTCAAACGAACAACCATTACTACAGAGAAAGGGACGAAGAAGAAATATGCCGATAAAATTAAATGAGGAGAGGGATATTTACCTCTTTTGAAGCAGCAAACGGGACTTTGAACTTTCGAAATTAACCACTGACCCCTGAAACACTTCGACGTCCTCGTCTCCCGTTCGAAATTCCAATTACCAGCTGAATTCTCAAATAAATAGAAAAATTTTTACTGGAAAGAGCACTGTATGTTTTTCTTTTCTAGAAGGCCTTCGAACCCTTGAAAATTTCGACTAATTTTCCCACCTTCCCTATTGAAGATTACTCCTCTAAGATTTCCTTTCTAAAAGGAAACTTTTAAACTCCAGTTTCGAAACTCCAAAAAAAAGTGACCTCCTAAAAAATCCCCCAATTTTCGAACCCTCAAAAGACCCTCCAAAATTTTGAACCCTAGAACCCCCAGCCTAGAAAGAAAAGAAAAAAAATCCTCTAAAAATAGTGACCCAATCGTCTCTTATATAGAAGACGAATTGGGGATATTTTTGGGATTTTTGAAATAGGAGAATCCAAAATTCGAAAATCCCCTCACAATTTTGATTTCATCAACAACTCGTACCTCTTTTTGGATTCTTCCCCCCAAATTCGGTATAAGTATACAATAGGAATGAGGAGGTGAGGATTCTTTTCACGAACCAATCAAATTTTGCCAAACATGTACGAAAATCGTACCACTATCCCGAGCTTCACGGATTTGAACCGTTGGGGGAGACACCTAAGCTCATTCTAGAAGGTTTCTCGGCATCTTTTTGTACGAAATTGCGTGGTATGCATGGAGAAATTGAAAATGGGTTGATTTGGAATTAGGTCACTGATTCGGGTTTCACCGTTGTCGGAGCTGGTTTGGGTCGATTTGGTTAGGATTTTTGCTGGTGTTGTTGTTGATCGATCGGGTATTTGGAGTTAGTCAGGTTGTTAATGGTGTAGTTGTTTTGTTGTTGGATGAGATCGGGTAAGGCTGAAAGAGGAGATAAGGGTGGATTGGAGGTTGGGCCTGGTGGGGTTATTAATTGAGTTGGGTCAATGTTGGGGGTCTGGTCGATTGGGCCTGTTAATGGGATTGAATTAATTGGTTCAAGATTGAGGTTATTTAATAGATAACCCCAACTAAATTAAGAATTAACTGAATCCGTTTAAATTTTAGCCAAATTGAAAATCAATTAGCCAATTTGCATTGCAATTAAGACCAATTTTATTTCAATTATAGCCAAATTTAATAGATTGGCCAAATCAAACCGAAATTCGATACAAATTAATACCTCACTTAATCTCGAGCTTCTTGATTTAATAAAATCAAACACATATTTATCCAAATAAATTATTTTTGAGATTAAATATATTTGAATCAAGACTTTAATTATTAAATTTATTTTCTAAATAATCCTTAATTTAAAGTCCAATTTTGATAAAAATGTTCATTTAAATGACATCATTTATACAATCCCGTAGATGCAAATACGAAAATATATAACTATCACTTAAATGACAAATTTAACCCAAATGCATATTTTAAAATGCGTTTATTTGAAAAAGATATTTGTTGTGATTTTATTTGAAAATTTAAAGAATCCCAGATTAAACGTAGTTGTGGAGGGCAAAAATTAGGTGTCAACATATATCATTCTAGAAGTCAAAGTCTGCTACTTTAGGGACAAGACTTAGCTAAGAAAACTTCGGGGTGTTACACACTATTTAGGAGCTTGTTTAAGACCATAAAGAGATTTAATCAACTTACAAACTTTATTTTCTTGTCCAGAAATAACGCATCCTTCAGGTTGAATCATATAAATTTTTTCTTCTTAATTTCCATTTAAAAAAGTTGTTTTACATCCATTTGATGGATAAAAAGCTTATGAATTGATGCTAAAGCAATTAATATTCGAATAGAAGCAATTCTTATTACTGGTGCAAATGTATCAAAATAATCAATATTTTGCTTTTGAGAAAATCATTTAGCTCTTAACCGAGCTTTATATTTATCTAAAAATTCATCCGAATTAAGTTCCTTTTTGAAAATCCATTTACATCTAATCGATTTTGCACCAGGAGGTAAATCAATTAAAATCCATGTATTATTTTTCATAATTGAATCAAGTTCAACTTTTATTACCTCTTTCCAAAATTTAGCAACAGAAGAAGATACAGCTTCAAAATAATTTGATGGTTCATTATCAACAAGAAAAGTTTGAAAATCATTTCCATAAGAGAAATGTTCTTTTCTAGGCCTTTTACTCCTTTTAAGTTCCTCAATATTAGAGGTAGATTCATTTTCTCTTTCAACAGGTGCATGAGAGATTTTATCACATAGTGAAAAAATAAGTTCAAAGAATTCAGCATTCTTTATCTCAATTATAGTATTAATATTAAGTACATCACTTTTCAAGACAAGAAATTTGTATCCAGCATTGTGTTCAGCATATACAATAAGCTAAGCATGCAATCAACAGTTTTAGAACCTGTTTTTCTCTTTTTAGGTTCAGGAAGAAAAACTTTAGCAAGGCAACCCCACACTTTTAAACATTTCAAATTAGGCTTATAACCTTTCCACAATTCATAAGGGGTTTTGCCACTTCTTTTAGGAGGAATTCTCTTTTGCAAATGACATGCAGATAAAATAGCTTCACCCCACAACTTATTAGGTGCACAAGAGCTATAAACATAGAATTCATCATTTCTTTAAGTGTCCTATTTTTCCTCTCAGCTATAACATTAGACATAGGTGAATAAAGCGGAGTAACTTCATGAATAATACCTTCTTTTTCACAAAAAGTATTCAAAGATACATATTCTCTACCTTTATCAGATCTAATTCTCTTGATTTTTCTACTAAGCTGATTTTCAACTTCAAATTTATAAGACACAAAAGCATCAAATGCATCATCTTTATTTCTAAGCAAATGAAAAATCCAAATCAGTATGGATCAAAGATAACAATTCAGTTTCTCTATTAACTGAAAAATATGACTTCTTAGTAATTTTAACTTCAACACATATTTCACATTTATCAAAATTACTTGAATCCAAACCAGATATTAAACCAAGTGATTGCATATTCTTTATATAAGAGAAATTAACATGTCCCAATCTAGCATGCCATAAAGAAATAGACTCAATCATATAAGTAGAAGCTGATGCATTATCATTGATAATATCAAGTACATAAAGTTCATGATTACGATGTCCATTTCCAATAAGAATATCATTTTTGTTTAATATGGCCTCGTTGTTTTCAAATATAATCTTTATTCCAACTTTTTCTAATAATGCCAAAGAAATCAAATTAATTCTGATATTAGGAACATGCAGCACATTACTCAATGCCAAAGTTTTACCAGATGTGAGTTTGAGAAGAACTTTTTCTTTTCCAAGAACTTGAATAGTTCTCGAGGTTCCAAGATAATCAATTTCTTCTTCTTTCTCAACTTGGGTGTATGATATAAAATTATTTTTATTTATAATTATTTCCAAAAACGAAGAAGGCTATTTATAGTATATTATTGAGGCGGTAGACATCAACAAAAAATTAGAATATCACATGTTTTTCTTTTTCTTCTTCTTTGATTTCTTTTCCTTTCTCTCCAAGTAAAGTCAAACACACTAGTTCAAAATTCTTTAAAGTATGCTAATTTTTTTTGAAAAAAATATTTCACTTACATATGAAACGTTATTCACACACTCAACAGTCTTTTCCTCGAGTTAAGATTCATTTGGGCCCATCACCATGATTCACGAGTCAATTTTCCAAGACTGATTGTATGTCATGCATATTGTCAAAGTATTTTATAGCAATCAAAGGTCATGCCTAGCTTTTTATTGTATATGTGTGTCTAAATTTGTAAGGGGAAATAAATCGAGCGACACCAACATTTACCTTCATTATACTTGTTACACTGAATCTGGTTTCTGACATCAATACTCTTAATAAAGTGTGATATTGTTCAGTTTGTGCCGAACCCGTATAATTTTTCTCAAGACTCCTCATACCATGAAGAGATTATGTATCTCATATGTAGCTTCCCAATCTTTTGCTACCAATGTGAGACTTGTTGGGTTCATAGAAGTATGAATGGAAAATGAAAAAAAAATGGTGGAGAAGAGGAGACACCAATTTGAAAAGTGTACTCCCAAAATTGGAAAGTTTACTAATTCTCCCACATTGGTTGGAGAAAGGAACTTTGGAGTGTTTATAATGATGAACACTTACTTCACATGGTAAGTGAGGCAAGAAATAAGAGATGCCTCGCCCCGTCGTCGTCGTCGCTCGTTCGGCTCGGCTTCGGATTTGAATTTGGATTTGGATTTGGAAAATGATCGATCGATGAGATCTATCTTTTTGGACAAAATTTATTTGAATTCTAAAAATACCAACAGTAACGCAGTAAATATTTTCTGTGTTTAATACTTCATTTATATGATTTCATTACAAAAGCAATGAAAGCATGCATGCAGAAGCTATTTCGAACAGATGCTTCAGATAAATTTTTGAACTGATGTAATTTTTCACTGAAAT